>NC_067484.1:26279212-26579212 GCF_947179515.1 Apodemus sylvaticus
ATAGAGCTGTTTTAATCGGTTTTATTTGTTTGTTTTGTTTTATTTGTTTGTTTTTGTAGATTTGGAATGACCATTGTGCATCAAACAACAGAGTTTCTGAGATCACTAAGAGAACAGGTTGAGCACAATCTTTGCAGTGATGATTAAGTCTACAGGACTGAAGGCTTTGGGGAAGATAACTAGGCACTCCCAGGAGATTCGCACCACACCTGCATTCTATCCAAATAAACTTAGTGATTCACCAGATTGACATGGACAGGGTCCGTGTCTGTCAGAACTCTCTCTCTCAGGTAACTGGATGTTTCTTTTTCATGTCCCCAGGAAAAATCATGAGGCAAAAGGACTCAAGTCAACTTTGCTGGCTTAAAAACACAGGAAATTATGTAGAATGCAGGGTAAACGGTGAATTCTGACAGTGTCCTAAGCAAGCCTGAAGAAAAATGTCCCTCATAGCCTGTAATATTGAAACCAGCTCCTCCAACCCTATGATTTGAGTCACAGTTCCTAAGCAGAGAGAACAGATAAGCCTCATTGTATGTTTGAAGCTACTGAGCTGTAGTAAACTTGTTACCATGACAGATGAAGCTCCTTGAGACTCAGGTTACAGAAGGCCAGGAAACAATACAGATTAAAATAGAAAGCTAAAAGTCCTATGACATAAAATTTATAGCTTTCATCCTGAGAGAAACATATGTACTCTGAACCCAAATATGAATGAATGATCATGCTCCAGGAAAACAGGTTTGGGGAGCCCCAATTTCCATTTTCCATGGAGGTAACAATTTTTATTTTATTTTATTCTTTTTTTTAATTCAATATATTTTTTATTTACATTTCAAATGATTTCCCCTTTTCTAGACCCCCACTCCTCGAAAGTCCCATCAGCCCCCTTCCCTCCCCCTGTTTTCCCACCCAACCCTTCCCACTTCCTTGTTCTGGTTTTGCCCTATACTGCTTCACTGATGGCGAGGATGTGGAGAAAGAGGAACACTCCTCCACTTCTGGTGGGGTTGCAAATTGGTACAACCACTCTGGAAATCAGTCTGGCAGTTCCTCAGAAAACTGGACACCTCACTTACAGAAGATCCTGCTATACCACTCCTGGGCATATACCCAGAAGATTCCCCAGCATGTAATAAGGATACATGTTCCACTATGTTCATAGCAGCCCTATTTATAATTGCCAGAAGCTGGAAACAACCCAGGTATCCCTCAACAGAAGAATGGATGCAAAAAATGTGGTATATATACAAAATGGATTACTATTCAGCCATTAGAAACAATGAATTCATGAAATTCTTAGGCAAATGGATGGAGCTGGAAAACATCATACTAAGTGAGGTAACCCAGACTCAAAAGGTGAATCATGGTATGCACTCACTAATAAGTGGATATTAACCTAGAAAACTGGGATACCAAAAACATAATCCACACATCAAATGAGGTACAAGAAGAATGGAGGAGTGGCCCCTTGTTCTGGAGGTAACAATTTTATAGTTGCAAACCCAACAAAGTCATGAATGAAAACAATTCAAATACATTTGGTTGGTGTAACAGGTTCACAGGTCACCTCAAAGTAGGCAGCACTCTGCTGCAGGCGTCCAATGGTTTCTGGAGATATTTTCAGCTGCTGGGTTGATGAACTTTAGTTGCCTGTTAATCAAATCCAAAGGTTTCATGTGATAGTCACAAGGATGTTAAGTCAGACACAGAGATGAGACATGAATTACTATTAAGGCAGTGAAAGATAGGCCAAAGTAAGTTGTGACTAGCCTCTGACCTGCACCATTCAGACCTTGCCACAGTCATTAAATATCTTAACAGTCAATCTGCCTGGTAGGTGTAGATTTTAGGTAACATAGTTCACAAGCTAGAAGACCAAAAGGCCTTTCTTGTGTGTACTAATAATTTTATTCTATCTTGAAAGGAAATTTGATGAAAAATTTACACTGATAAAATATGTATTTTCTGTTAAGAAAGCCACTTGGAGGTCAAAGTAAGACGCCGTTTTAAATTAAGAACTGTTTGTTTCTTTGTCAAGCCAATGAAGAAGGGAAGAGTACTACTGTGTGTGTGTGTGTGTGTGTGTGTGTGTGTGTGTGTGTAAGAGAGAGAGGATGACAGGAGAGAGACAGAGAGACAGAGAGAGGAGAGAGAGAGAGAAAGACAGGAAAGAGAAAGAGAGAAGAATATGAATATGATATGCTGGTGTTAAGCAATTGGCCCTGGGAAAGAATACAGCCTGTTTTGATTGGGTCTATCTCTTTGCTTGTAGCTTTCCTTTGCTCAGAGGCTCTTGGAACTTGCCCATTATCAAACAGAAGAATGGGAAACATCCCACCACAGTACAAATCACTGAAGAATGTTCCAAACTAACTCCTGCTTCATCCACAAAATAATTATTCCTGAAAGCAACTTAACTAAGATTATACAGGCAATTGCTATTTTTTAAAAAAGACAATTATACTACTTTTTAGTATGTTTGTTGATTAATCACAATCTTCTAGCTTAACATAGTTTGGGGCAAACACTGAAAACAAATATATAATTAGGAGTGTTTACAAATCCTTCATGACAGGACAATTCAAAGACTGATGCAAAAAAAAAAAAAAAGAAAAAAGAAAAAGAAAAGAAAAAGGAAAAAAAGAAAAACTAGTCCACTAGTGTTCTGAATCTATCAGGATATTACAAAGTCAGCTTTTTAATCATTAAGACTTTTTAGTTAACAGTCTTAATTATTGACCCGGAGCCTTACATTATATTGCCCCTTTCTATTTTTGTTTTAGTTCAGGATCAAAAGGCTATCCTTCTGGACTCTGTCATGATTATTCTTGAAAAGAGAATATTTCTCTTTAATTCCTGACTCTTGTCTTCAATGCTTAATGAGACAAGGGGTAAAGTTAGTTCTATAAGGAAATCCTACCCTCTAAGTGGGAAAATTGTGAAGTGCCTGACTCTTGTCTTCAATGCTTAATGAGACAAGGGGTAAAGTTAATTCTGTAAGGAAATCCTACCCTCTAAGTGGGAAAATTGTGAAGTGCACGTCCATGTTCAGCAAACAGAGCAGGCTGCTCGCTCCAGCAGAGTCATCTTCTAGAGTAAAAAGACACACCAGTCCCAATCTTGTTAACCTATGTGACTCTGAGAAATTTCCTTTTAATTGTTAAGAACTTGCTTGTCGAGGAGTGGACTGCTCTGAAACAATGTGTAAATGTGCTGAGTTTCACATCAACAGCCCAGGGAAAAAACACTCTAGTTAACAGCATTTTAACCATCAAGAAAACAGAGATATTGGAGTGTATTGAGAGGTATGGGGATAGAACCTCCCCTGTCAGGATATCTCAATCAAAAGGCCCGATTCCCGCTTATGCCAGCAGATAATTGAGAAACTTTGTTCCAAGCCAGAACTGCCTTTTGTAGGTAGTTGCACAGATTAATTTCCCTTGTTAGCTGCCAATCAATTTTCTGTAGTGCAGTTTCCTCTGCTGAGATCGTAGGAGGGGCCTGAGCCAGTCACCCTGCAGATGCCACCACTCTCTGTTGCCTTTGACACTGATACGGAGATGTCCTTTTACATTTTCTTCATTGTAAATAGGTATAAAGGAAGAAATGGTAAACCAGCAATGTTTCTATGTGACATGTACTGCTAATGTCTCAGAAAACTACTTCCAGTTGCTGTTGCTTTCAGAGAGCCAGAACAAGGTCATCGACTCAATGATGCCAGCCTTCCCTTATAGAGAAAGGAGTCACATGTTTTGGTTCCATAACCTGAAAATTATAGTGTTTGGCAATGAAGACATAAAGGAACGTGGATGTCCTGGTTCCACTATCTTAATACATGTGGTGGTGAGGAAAATAGGAATAGTCAGCATTTTGGACAATATTGAACACTTGCTGTGAGTAAGCCTTGTTCCAGAGTACTTTGTGTTTTCATATGATTTCATTTTGACAAGAACCTGATATGCATTTTTGCAATCAATGAAAGTGAGGCATAGGGAGACTGGGTGACTACTCCAGGGATAGCTTGGTAGCAAAGAGCAGAGACAGAATTAAACCTGAATAGCCTGGATACCTAACTTTCCACTTAAATATCATGAATCCCAATAGTTTCTTGAATGGGGCAAAACGAGTGGATGCACAGTATCTCTGGCTGATGTGGGTAAAATAACATTTTTCAAGGATTTCCCATCTTTACAAACCTGAAACAGAGAAGGCACTCATATCATAAAAGCTTTTGCTGTTCTTGACTGATTGGGATGAGTCATAATCTATAACTTGTCATTTTGTTGTGCTAACATTTTACCTACCAGACATGATGCAAATACTTGATGTTCTGTAGTTCTTGTCCTCAAAGAGAGACCAAAGCATGCCTGATCTCCAATATTCACACAGTCATGCAGTGGTTCTCAACCTGGGGAGTTGCATATCAGATATCCTACTTATCCTAGAGATATAGATTGAAATTCATAACAGTAGCAAAATTACAGCTATGAAGTAGCAATGAATAATTTTATGGTTGGGGGACACCAGCACATGAACTGTATAAAGAGGCACAGCATTAGGAAGCTGAAGCCCCTGCTCTGAGTGTGGGTGTGACTTTTTGAGTTACATCTAATGAGCAGAATGCAGCATACGTGATTGATTCAGTTACATAAAATGTTTGTCATCTTTTTGGACTTGTTCTTTCTCAATGCCTCACTCTTAGATAGGAGTTCTCATCTGGAAGCCAGATGCAATGAAAGCCAATGGCTAAGAAGAAAATTCTTATAAATGGTCACAGGCATGAGGTTGGAAGAACTCAGAATCCATCAGTCTGAATACTGGTCTAGAACCTTCTATTCTCTGAAATTGTGTGAATAAATTAATATGATCTTAAAACGTGTGTATCTGCTTGTATTACCTCTAGTATTTTACACTATTGCTTCCTGCTTACTGTTCCACCCTTTTTTCTTACGGGGCTCATGATGCCCTTTATCAGTTCAGTTCTTTCCCACTTCTCACTTGGACTACATCTTACTTCATCTTGAATCATCACCATCTGCTATGGACATCATCTGCAATGTTGATATAACACCCCCTTCACTGATGGTACCTAACATGGTGGAATACTACGTGATATAAGTAAAAGAAATAAAATAGCATTTGAACTAAGGCTGTTCTTTGTAAAATTAATATGAAAAGCATTTGAATTACTAAATATAAATATCCAGACTAACCACATAATATTTATTTTTTATTTATTTCTCTTAAGAACAGCAAGATACTGAATCATTTCAGAAATGAGAAAAACGTCAAGTTCATAAAGCTCAGTCATATACGAGAGTCAAAGTTAAGGTGTTAAAGAAATAAAGCTCTACTGTAAACCTCTACTTCTGACTGAAGTAGAACACCTGGAAACGCAGAAAATATTCTTCCAAAAAAATCTTGAAAGCTAAGTGGAGTTGTAAAATGATGAATAACAACAAAAGAGAGTGAGGGGACCTTGGGGACATTGAGGACAATGATCGAAGGCTATCATTCCTCGGAAGACATAGGTCTTTGTCCCACAAGTATACAAGCGAAGATGAGAAGAATTGGAGCAGAGACTTGAAAGTCTCATGGCGGACAAGAAAGCAAAAATTAGGACACGGTGATTATCATGGCAATCAGGACTTTATGAGGGACCATACAATGAAGACAAGAAAATGCCCAAGAACAAAATAAGCCTCATTGCCTGTATATAAAAGTTGAGGAGGCATCTGTAACTTGAGGTTGAAAGTGCATCTAGCTAGGCAAAAGCTAAATGACTGAGTGAATGTGTCCTTGTCTCACAAAGATACAAAAATAAAAGTAAACAGTTTGTGGAAATGAAGGGAAACTAAAAACAAGTTGTGTTAATCCTGAAGTGCTGCGCTGCGTGTGCACTATTGATATTGCCTTTGATAAGAAAAACAAAATGCCACTGAAAAGCAAAGGAACTTCAGGAGGATCACACAATGGAATGCCAACAACAGTGGAAAACGGGCTACGACTATTTACAAACAGGAAGAGGAAACTTGGAGATGAAACTAAACACCAAAGAGCATATTAAAATACCAATCCTGTCAGATAATAATCAAAACTGAGCTAATCAATTTTAAGGCCATAAGAATGAAGAGGTTATCAGCAGGACAAGGAGTGTCTGAGGGCTCGTAAGTGGAGTGTGTAATTTTGTGCACATTGTTATCCAAAGTGGGGTATTCATGGCAGTCGGTATGAAGGGAAGATGTGTTTGGTGTAGCTGCTAAGAGTTTGTAATAAAGCACAGTTACCTGGAAGCCCATCAGAGATACATCTAATTACAGATTGCAAACCCCTTCTTGAGTGCAATCAAGAGCTGCTTTAAGATTCCAGCCCTGTTCCCACCTCCAGAAATTCTTTGTAAGCCTAAGAATTATTATTCCTTCCTTTGTTCATATAATCTAATTTTAGACTCTGTATCACACAAGTTCCTTTAGTGCCAGAGTTTATAAACAGTAGTACTATGAAATGGACCAAAGTATACAAATCCAAGTTCTAACAAGCCTTTAGAATGCTATCTCAGATAATTTATTCAACTCCTCTAAACTTTGTTTTCTCTATCTAAACAGTAGGAGACAGAGTTATTACAAGGACATTTTAATTAATTAAATTTGACTTCAACTAACAGGTAAAAAGCATTTGAAAGTACATATTTATAGGGAACCTTGTTGTGTTCCAAATTAGGAATATATAATATAATATTTGAATCAAGTTTTATATATATATCATATATTTATTGATTGCTTGTGGTAAAAGCTTCTAGCTTTATAAATGTGTGATATATAATGGACTCACTGCTGACAATGAAGTAGCAGAGTTCTTACTCATATATAAGTTTAATACATTAGTTTTGTATCAGTCTTTCCTCCTCCTCCACCTTCTCCTCAGCTTTACTAAACACAAGCTACCATTTGCCTATCAGCATCTAGGAGACAAGCTCTTTAAGATCCCATGAATGAGTAGGGTAAAAACAGACTTTTTCTGTTCCTGACTCACTTCACTGACCCCATGTTCAATCTATGTTGCTCTAAATGGCAGGTTTTCTGCCTCCATTCTGAGATTTATAGGCTTCCATTATGTATTTCTTTATTTTTTTAATTTTTTATTTTTTTATTCGATATATTTTTTATTTACGATTTCAAATGATTTCCCCTTTTCTGCCCCCCCCCACTCCCCTAAAGTCCCATAAGTTCTCTTTCCTCCCCCTGTTCTCCCATACATCCCTTCCCACTTCCCTGTTCTGACTTTGCCCTATATTGCTACACTGAGTCTTTCCAGAACCAGGCCACTCCTCCATTCTTCTTGTACCTCATTTGATGTGTGGATTATGTTTTGGGTATTCCAATTTTCTAGGCTAATATCCAGTTATTAGTGAGTGCATACCATGATTAATCTTTTAAGACTGGGTTACCTCACTTAGTATGATGTTCTCCAGCTCCATCCATTTGTCTAAGAATTTCATGAATTCATTGTTTCTAATGGCTGAATAGTACTCCATTGTGTATATATACCATATTTTTTGCATCCATTCTTCCGTTAAGGGATACCTGGGTTCTTTCCAGGTTCTGGTTATTATAAATAGGGCTGCTATGAACATAGTAGAGCATATGTTCTTATTACATCCTGGGGAATCCTCTGGGTATATGCTCAGGAGTGGTATAGCAGGATCATCTGGAAGTGAAGTGCCCAGTTTTCTGAGGAACCGCCAGACTGATTTCCAGAGTGGTTGTACCAATTTGAAACCCCACCAGCAGTGGAGGAGTGTTCCTCTTTCTCCACATCCTCACCAATACCTGCTGCCTCCTGAATTTTTGATCTTAGCCATTCTGACTGGTATAAGGTGAAATCTCAGGGTTGTATTGATTTGCATTTCCCTAATGACTAATGAAGTTGAGCATATTTTAAGATGCTTCTCAGCCATCCGAAGTTCTTCAGGTGAAAATTCTTTGTTTAGCTCTGTTCCTCATTTTTAATAGGGTTATTTGGCTTTCTGGGGTCTAACTTCTTAAGTTCTTTGTATATATTGGATATTAGCCCTCTAACTGATGTAGGGTTGGTGAAGATCTTTTCCCAATTTGTTGCGTGCCGAATTGTCCTTTTGATGGTGTCCTTTGCCTTCCATAAACTTTGTAATTTTATGAGGTACCATTTGTCTATTCTTGATCTTAGAGCATACGCTATTGGTGTTGTGTTCAGGAACTTTCCCCCTGTACCTATGTCCTAAAGGGTCTTCCCCAGTTTCTTTTCTATTAGTGTCAGAGTGTTTGGCTTTATGTGGAGGTCCTTGATCCATTTGGAGTTGAGCTTAGTACAAGGAGACAAGGATGGATCAATTCGCATTCTTCTGCATGCTGACCTCCAGTTGAACCAGCACCATTTGTTGAAAAGGCTATCTTTTTTCCACTGTATGTTTTCAGCTCCTTTGTCGAGGATCAAGTGACCATAGGTGTATGGGTTCATTTCTGGATCTTCAATCCTATTCCATTGATCCGCCTGCCTGTCACTGTACCAATACCATGCAGTTTTTAACACTATTGCTCTGTAGTATTGCTTGAGGTCAGGGATACTACACTGAGTCTTTCCAGAATCAAGCCCCAGAATTTCTTTTGTTGTTGAGAATAGTTTTAGCTATCATGGGTTTTTGTTATTCCAGATGAATTTGAGAATTGCTCTTATTTCTCCACATTTTCGTTGCAATCCATCAGCCGATAGGCATTTGGGTTGCTTTGATTGCTTGTCTCTTGTGGATATAGATGCCAAGAACATTCTAATGATGTCAAGAACATCACTCTTCCCATGATGGTTGTGCTAATTACATCTACTAAAACAATGTACCAGAGTTTCCTTTGTTCTGGATTCTTGACACACCATATAGTCTTTATCTGGGGCAATATCTATTTTTCCTGTTTCTAGACAATTTTTCATTGTCAGTGGGTGTGATATCTTTCTCTAATGATTAGTAACTCATGTGCATACATCTATTGGCTATTTGTAGAAATTCTGTTAAAAAATACCTATTTGTGCTTATTTTCCCTGTTTTAAAACCAAGCTATTTTGTTCTGTTTGGATTTGGTTATTGCGTTCTTAGTTATTTACACATCCTAGATATTGACTCCTTGTCAAATGTAGTCTGTAAATGTTTTTGCCATTGCTCTAGGTTTTCTGTTGTACTAGAGGTATTCCTGGATGTATGATATTCTGATGAATATATGTTATTGACCTGAGCACAGCCACATCAAGAATTCTAGCCACAGTAGGCCTGTGGGGAGGCATGTCTTTAATGCTAGTATTCAGGAGGCAGAGGAAAGATGATCTCTGTGAGTTTAAGGTCAGCCTGGTCTGCAGAGCACATTCCAGGACAGACAGGTATACAAAAGAGAAACCCTGTCCTGAAAAAAATGTAAATGAATGAATGAATAGATAAACAGTAAATTAATGAATAGATAAATAAATAATAACCAGCCACAGACCCAGAGGAAAAATGTCAAAGTCTTCCTTCCTTCTGACACATATATAGATGTTGGCAGAATGGACAGATAATGCCCACCATCACTTTATCAGCCTACATGTTTACAGATTGAAAATTGCTCCCCCCGCCCCCAGCATTCGCCTACTAAGAATAGCTAGCCCCGCCTCCTTGATCCAGCCATATGCTATAACCCGGGTCTGCCTGTTCAACTCTATGTAATGCTGACCCTGAGCTTCTGGGGTTCCTCTGCTCCCAGCTTTCTGGCTGTGAGTCCATTTATCTGTTTCCCTCATTCCTTTGCTGTCCCATTCAGACCAGTCCCTCAGGCACTGGCAGTGTCCTCTCCCCTGTGGTGTTCTTATTCTGTACTGGCATGCTCATATTTTGATCTGGTCAGATTTACAACTATATTAACTTGGTGAAAAAAAAATTCCCCAAGTGCACATCAAAATTTTGTGTGTTTTATTGAATACATGCACATCCCACAAGAACATTTGCCAAGAAAAGCCAGCAGCCTTGGCTCCTGCTCTCTCAATGGACTGTACAGTCTTTGGAATCCCTGACCTCCAAAGCCAAGAAATGGCACTAAACTGCCTCGCAGTGCTCCTGCTGCCTCGTGCCTTATTGAACCATCTCAGAGACTGCATTTGTTCTCCTTTAATTAATTGCCTTCTAGGCTTTCCATCTGCTCCGAGGCCTGAATCCCTCTCTTGCTTGTCCTGTATTCTTTTTAGAAACACAACCTTGGGGTAAGTACGAGGCATGTGGAGCATGTGCTGATCTTTAGATGGAATGAAAAGGCATGATTCTCTCCTGGCCCTCATGACAGAATAAAAGCCTTGGTCTCCATGTGGAAGGGACTCTTCAAAGTGTTCCCCCAGAGATAAATATGTCTGCAGCAGGAAGACACAGCACCAAACGTACGGTGGGTGCCATGAAGGTTCCTGCCGGACATAGTCGAGCATGTCTTAGAATTCTGTGACATTCTTCCTGTTTATCATTGTGTGTCTCTAATCTGAGCAGTTTCCACTCTTCCGTTCCAGTTTATGTGAGCTGCAATATTAGCCAGGGACTTCACCACAAGGGGAAGATGCGGTAATTATGCCTGCATTCCTGTTAGCAGAAACCGCAGTCCATGCATTTTACATTTGGTTGGTTCGGTTTGCTTTAAATTTGGCTCTGTATTAAAAAACTATGCCTGTTCCTGTGCGACAGGGAGAACGAGGGGTGAAAGAAGGAGAAGTTAAAGGGAACACGATATTATTCAACTAAATTAGAACTCTACAGAAAAGAACCGCTGATTAGGGACTGTAAAGCCATTTCAGGTGAACTCATCGATTTAACCTAGGGAACCGTGTTCCTAGGCACTAATTTACTCCAATAAAAATGCTACTGATAAAATGATGGATCTCAAATCTAATTCCCTAAGCCGGGCATATCATAGAGAGACCCTCCATGGGTGAAATTGCAGACCCCTACTGCCTCATTATGTCTGGGATCCAAAGGCACCAGTGAAGCAAAAACTATAATGGAATTATCACAGCATGAGGCCTCTCAGCTTCCTACCCATTCCTCCTCCTCCTGTGTCATATCCACATACTAATTACCTGCACTCTCCAAACAAAGAGGCTAACATTCAAAGAAAGAAGTGGGGAGAGAATCAGATCCCTACATGGTAACAAATCAGGATTTGAGCAAACCCAGACTCAGGAGAGACAGGCAAGGAAAACTTAAGTACTCAGGCAAGCACATTTTTACAGTCTACAATGAATTCTGCATAAACTCTGACAAGATGTATTCTCTTCCTATTTGACTCTAACCTATTATATCAGTTAGAAAGACCACCCAGGACAAATACTTCCAGTATCTGTGTACACAGCATTCTGCTCCTGAGGGTTGGTCAGCCTGGTTCAAGCTAGCATGGAAATGAAGCCTGTGGTTTTTCCATTTAGGGTCAACTATACCTATCATTAAATTACATCTCTTTTAGCAAGGACTTCACATGAGTCTAGGCTGCCTAGTTTAACTCACATATACTGAAGGGCTGTAGGTTGATCACATTTTATCCAGTTTATAATAATTCTTTCAGAAAGGGGTACTTGACTACATGCCTATGTAAACTTTGCATCCATAGAAATGACCTCATAGCTTGGGACTTTGGCATAAATGCCCTATTAGTCAAAGCATTCAGTTTCCACCTTCCTCTTTCCATTATGCAACTGATTTTCCTCCATTACAAGATTGCCTGACTTTATGGTTTGCTATTTAGTCCATTCATTTGTTTGTTCATTGTTTTTCTTGATTGATAAATCTGTCAATGTATTTCCAGCTATTGCTGGATTTTCATCCTTGCCTAATTCTCAGGGTAATGTCATAAATGCAACTGCCTGTCTCACAGAACATTAGGGGCATCTTTCCAATTTCTGAGATAGTTCAACCCAACCTGCAACTAGAATTGCCACTTGTTTTCTGCTGGCAAGTTTAGCTTGACTCTATGTCTCTTGTTTCTCCTAGAAAGAGATTTATTACATCAAAGCATGAAACATGGATGGTATCTGTAGCTTGAGGGCCAGATGATTGAGTATTCTCACAGTCCATATTGATCAACTCCAAGTACGGTGGACAGAAGGGTGTTAGATGATAATTAAGTTTAGCTTTAGCTCACAAGATTTGAGTTCTCATGGTTTTATGGCAAAAGGAGGAGGAAGAGAAGGAGGAGGAGGAGGAGGAGGAGGAATCATTCTCCCCTGTACCCTCTCTCCATTCCCAAGTACATAACATGGGGCAGTATCTCATGTCCTAGGGACTCTGAGAGAGACAATTATCTGAAAGCCAGGAAGAAACTTTCGAGAGGCTTAACAAATATTAACAAACAAGCACCTTACACTTCACTTTCCAACTCCCAGAACTGCAATGTGTGTGTGTGTGTGTGTGTGTGTGTGTGTGTGTGTGTGTTTTCTATTGCATTTTCTAATGGTATCCAGTGCCAAAAACTACACTGCCAGTATTGGTCTCTTGTGTGTTATTACTACAGATTACCTGAGACTAGGAAAGTATAAAGAACAGAAATGGATTTCTAACTGTTCTAAAGTCCAAGATCACAAAGCAAGTTACTTCTGCATCCTTATGTCAAGAGGCAATATTATGTTTTACTTAAAAAAAAAATGAGAATGTTTCTTCCTACTAATGAGAGATTCTATTCATTTCAAACACTCACATAGCCAAAGTGTCCTATGAGTAGATTTATAATCTAAGAAAAAACTACACAAAAATGCATAAATGAAGGTGAATGCTGTAGAGAGACTTTTGGCTCTGTTAAGTAGCCCTTTCCCTTAGTAAATCATTGTGGGAATACAATGGAAAACTACACCAATAATGTGAAATATTGGTTGTAAGGCTATACATCTCTCCAAATCTTCTTCTTTTCATTATTTATCAAATAGTTTCCTAATTTCAGATTCCTAATCTATGTCATTTCATAATCAATAATGTCCTTAGTGGTTTTATTTTTCTGCTTTAAAAATTCAAGTGATTGTCAAATCTATTGGATGCTCTCCACAGATTGATGGTAGGCCCTCCTGCTGTAGATTAAACCTACATATCTTGTTGAACATGGAGAGGTCATACTGGTCTGTAATTAGAGTCTTATCCCTTATTAACTAGTGTTCATGGCACAGGACAAAGCCCTCTTCGTGCTACCCAAGGAAAAGGTAAACAGCAACCCTTCTCGAAAGCTTAATATCTACAACAGTGCCCTGTCTGTATGATGCACTGGAGAAGTCGTGGCAAAAGTTTGAGGGGTGACAAACCAGGATCTGCTTGCATTTAATACTCACTCCAAGAGATAAAACTGACACTGCTTGAGAAGCTCAAAACCTGAGACTCCAAAGGACATGAATTTAGTGGAAAACCACATAATGATAAAGGATCATAGCAATAAAATGGTTCCTAATGGCATTCTGCTATATCCATAGATCAATGTCTGACCCAGCCATTCTCATAGATGCTTCCTCCTGCTGAATATGGGAACTAATACAATGTCACCCACAACTGGTAAATATGCTGAGGGTGAGAAACCTTGGAACACGCAGTCCTAAATTAGATGTCTTCATCAATTCACTCTCCTCAGAACTCAGGAAACTATGTGGAAGAGTGAAAAAAAAAAGAAGAAAGTAAGACCTGATGTGAATGTAAGATACCAAGGAAACTGCATCCTCCGGATATAGCAGGACTGATGCACAGATGCACTCACAGAAACTGGGACAGTATGCCCAGGGATCTCACAGGCCCAAGCCAAAGAGGGTCCCAGCACTGAGAGGGAAAGTAGGCATGAGTTTTCATCTCTATTTCAGAAGCTATCTCCAAGTGTGATCAAAATATATTGTATGAAAAAGTTAATTTCAATAAAAGACATTATTTAAAATAATTTATTTGTTCCTCACAAATAATTGTAAGAAAGATTTTCTTTAAAAATTGCTATATATCTTAGTTGCTGTTCTAATGCTGTGAGGAGACACCAAAACCAAAGCAACTCTTACAGAGGAAAACATTAAATTGGGGTCATGTTTTCCGTTTCAGAGGTTTAGTCCACTTTCATCATGGTGGGGAGCTAGATGGTATGCCTGGCAGAAGAGCGGTAGCTGAGAGAGACATCATGATCTACAGACTGAAACTGGGGACAAGGTCAGTGAGAGGAGCCTGAATGGGCCTTTGAAAGGTCAAGGTCTACCCCCAGTGACACATTTCCTCCAACATAGCCACACATACTCCACCAAAGCCACGCCTCCTAAACCACATAACCCTTTCAAACATTTCCTCTGCCAGGTGATCAAGCATTCAAATATATGAAGCTATAGAGGCCATTCTCTTCCAGACAGTCACAATATATGTGATTGATATTTATCAAAACTCAAAAGCTGTATCCTTGTTTACATTGTATAACATTTCCCACTGTAATGAGCATACTCTTAAGTCGGAATCTATTCTCTTCTTAGCAAGAATTATTTGATTGATCCGATAATTGTGTATAACTTGAATTTAATTGATATCCAATTTATAAATAAGACTATTTAAAACAAAATTAAAAGATCTATTGAGCAACACAGACTGAGTGTGAGCCTAGACCTCTGTGACTTCCAAATTCATGTTCCTTCTTTTATGCATTTTTCAGTCCTTTCTGTGCACACAAAGCCTTTCCTCAAAGCTTATTTGTCATTAGCATGCCAGGCCACTGTCTCCATAGATTCCAATTCAACATCTTATTCTGTCCTTGTTACTGCTACAAAATGCTTTAGACTGGGAAATGTATAAGTAACAAATGTATCTCTCAGTTCTGGGTGACAGGAATTCTAAAACCAAGGCATGAACAGATTCAGGGTCTGATAAGGGTTTAGTTTCTGCTTCCATGAAAGAACTTTATCCTCTGTGTCTCCTCATAGGATGGAAGGTAAAATGGGCAAATGCTGTCTCCACGTGGGCGGGACACATAAGATAGGGTAATCAGATATCTAAAACTTCTTTAGTAAGACCGTTAATTCTATCTTCAAAGGACCCACTTCCCTTACAGAAATCATTTAAATCATAGCATGATGGAATATGCATGTTTATTTACTTTGTTTTGTTTAATGCTCAGCTTAACTGAAATTGCATGCTTATAAATTTGCTGAGGGCCTTAAAATACTTTTCTCATCTCCATATCAAACCAATATGCTGAGTTTACTATCTGGTATATTTGGTTGTTTCTACTCTCACTAAAATTACTCATTTCTCTCCTTTATTGGAATTTCATCCCCAGGGGGATATGCCTTTAATATAGGGTATTTATCTTTTGTCTAAACTATTCAGTGGCACCTAGGATAAGACCCACTTAACATTACCTGTCAAAACAAGATGAGACTCAGTTCAAGGATCATCACTGTAGCCACAGAGACCATGGCAGGAATATTCGAGGCAGGGAGAGAGAGATTCATCAAAGGTAATGTAGTATAGAGGTCAGTGGGAAAAACTTAGTACAATTACATAAGTTATAAAAAAAATTCTGACTACATGACTAAACTCAAGTAAGAAAATTTTTGGCAGAGATGGGCCACGGTAACCAGACATTGCCTGGGGACCCGTAAATAGTGAGGGACCTGATCAATTAAGGGACAAAATCAGATTGCAGATGTTGGGGTGGGGCTCTTGCTAAACTGACAGAGTGGAATCCTTTGCTGAGACAGATTATAAGGAACTAAACAGATGATCTTACAAGAAGACGGATTACATTTTGACCTAAGATACTTTCCATAGGCAAAAATCTCCATTCACGGTTCAATGTTCCCTTTCAAGCCACTACAGGTTGTACAAGATGAGCTGTCTCTTCTACTGAGCTTCCCCCTAAATTGACATAGTAATTTCTCACTCACAGTTGTCTCTTTCAGCATCCTTGTTTCCAGAATTTTCCACAGGCAATTCACTTATACAGCCCTGCTTTCATGTCCACTCCAAAAGGAATCTCTGCTTCAAAAAAAAGTTCAGTATTTGTTATAATGCTTTGTATACTTCTAATCTCACCTTTCCTTAAAACTCAGATTAATTTCTATAACATAATATAGACTTAGTCATTATCTATTCATCTCATAATTGGTGACCCTCATTAGAACATCAGTTGTTAGTTTCTCCACCCAGGAAGCACAGTGTCTGGGCAATGCCTTTGAACTTAAGGAGATAGAAAGCATCCTTGCTGCAGAATATATGACTTTGTCTAACTTCTCTCATGTCTCTTTAAACTTAACTTCAGCATCACTTTCTGCTTTTGAAATTGCCTTTGATAATGAAGGAACAATGTCATAGCTAATAGAACTGTAAATTTCAAATATAACTCTTATTTTGAATATAGGCTATAACAGATTGTTCTAAAAGTCAAAGTTACCCTCCTAGTAATAATTATAATTTCTCCTCAGCAAGGTCAGTGGTTATACTAAGGCTCTTTGGGATCTGATAGAGAAGGAATTAGAGAGGGCAGTCCTAACATGAGTGCTAACGACTCCTGTGATATAGTATAATTTGATCACTAAGGCATCAGAAAATTCATAAGATGTAATTAATCAAAGGAAATTGATTTTTTATCGCTAACAATATGACTCAATTTCTTGGGACAACTAGGGTCTATATCCCATAGAGACATACTCACAAGTTTACTACTTCTAACAGAAATTTCTCAATCATAACTGATATGAATAGAATAATAGAAGACTATTTTGTCTTTTCTGTGACTACTTACGCTATCGGAAGTACATTTCACAACCTAAATGCACACTTACATTGGTAGTTATGGGAATGCATACTTACACTGATAGTTATGTAACTCATTTACCCAGAAGAGGAAGAAAGAGTGTAAGAACCTGAGGGGATGGAGGTCACCAAGAAACAAAGTCTTCTAATTCAACATCATCAAAGCTCATATGAACTCACAGAGACTGCGGCAGCATGCTCAGTGCCTTTGTAAGTCTGCTAGAGCCAATCAATTATGGCTTCCAGCTTAGGGTTTTATGGGATTCCTGAGTATATGAGTAAGTTGGTCTCTGATTCCTTAGCTTCACTTGGACTCTTTTTGATAAGCTGCATTTTATTGCCACTTATTGTGTTTATTATAATCAGAGGACTGTTTGTTTTCTAATGAGAGGCAGAAAGGTAGTGGATCAAGATGGGCAGGGAAGTGAAGAAAAACTGGGAGGATCAGAGGGGGGCTGGGAACTGTAATCAAGATATATTATATGAGAAAAATGTATTTCCAATAAAGGAGAAATAATTAAAATTTTAAAAATGAATGGTGGTTTTGAAAGTTACATGATTATTCCTTTTCACAATAAACCATTTAACTCTGTTAACAAAACTTTTACAAACATACCAGAATATTTACTCCATGATCATTTCCTGGTACCAAGTCTCAATCCTGTCTCAACTATAGACACTTCTGAATCTCTTCCTAACACCATGTCTATCCAATTCACTTTTTTACTTCATTATATTATTTCTTACTAGTACAGGTGTATACAGAATAGTCTTATCAGAAGATGTTTTTTGTCTCATTAGTGACACATATGCCATGTGTTCCTAATAAGCACGACTCCAAATGGGTAGTTGGGCACCAGGCTCCTTTCATATTATGGAGTCACCATTTCAATAATTACCTTCCACAAATGCTGTGCTACTTGCATCATTTATGCAGAAAGGAGTAAGTAGGTAAAGCCTTACTGCACCTAAACCTTCTTAATATAAAGGAGACTCACACCACTCTGGTCATAACCCACTGGTAAACCAAATACAAGCTAAAGGAGAAATATAGTGCATGGATATGTAGTTGTTTCTTTGAGACAGTTTTTTTACTGAGAGGCAGAAAACATAGTTTTTTATGGATTTTTTCACTTCATCTTAATTTCCCATGAGGTTTGGATTAATATTCTTGTCTTCTATCTCTACGCTACCCACAACTTTGTTTTACCATCAACTTAAGACAACTCAAACTCTTCCTGCAAGCTAACTGTTCCATATTCCAACCTGTCCTGTGGCCTACCCAGTGCTGTCCTTGAATTAATTTTATTTTGTGTGTCATGACCTAGTTTCTGTCTCTTCCCCCACAACTAAGCTGGCTGGCAACTCCCAACTCTTCCGATGGCTACCTCCGGCCTTTGTTCCTGTGAACAATAAGGCTCCTCACCTCGACTACTGACACCGCCCCAAGGCGGTTTTCACCTTACTTGCCAGTCTGAAGGCAGGCAACCCGCTGAGACCTGGAGCCAAAGAAAATTCACAGCCCCGCCTTTGATATGACCGACTTCTGGGAGGGGTGGTCGATTCCCCAATGACTATATAACATGCCTTAAAAATATTAAAGTCAGTCTTGACCGGAATTACCGCCTTGACTCAAATCTTTTTCGCCTTAACCTCAAAATTCTCTTTCAGGCCACCCAGTTCACATGTAGCCGCTGGCAGTCTACAAGTTTCAAGAATGTTCTCATTAAGAAATCTGAGAAAAATCATGCCCAATAGCATATGAAAATGGGAATTGTGTTGTGGTAAACTGAATCTTATCAAAACCACTGAAATAATGTAAGAAGGGAGAATCAAAGTTCAAATTTCTTGGCATAGAGATAAAAGTGAACCTCAAAATAAAGGCAAATGCAGAAATCATTTCATTATATAAAGAGTTAAAAAACAAAGAAGACTAAGTGTAAGTAGGTACTTCAAGATCTCAATAAAAACAAATGTGATAAGATTTTTCGCTATTGGTTGTCTAAGTCAGCTCCAAATATGTATTATAATTAATTATTTAGCTTATTTAAATCTTAGAGAAAAGCATTGTCAAAACACAGTCATGTTTTTGTACATTTGTCTTTAAAGAGAAACATGACAGTGTATGGTGGAGAAGAAGATAAAGATATGGGGAGAAATGATGGGTAAGTAAGTAAGGAGAGATGACTTACATGATAGATAGATAGATAGATAGATAGATAGATAGATAGATAGACAGATGATAGATGACAGACATTGGTGTAGAGCATCATGTGGGACACATTCCCAGAAATTCCTTAGAATTTCTATTTTATTTAGATTTTTATTTCATAAGCATATTATATCAAACATTAAGTAATCAACATGTAAAAATGACAAATTGTGTAACATTGCAGTATAAAAACCAGTCCCACCCCCACATCCACCCTCATTAACATCAGAGTGTCTCTTGCTTCTCTTCCTTCAAGAGCTTTCTCTTTTCTTTAGCTACATGATTAAAAACCTCTGTCACCTTCTGCCGGCTTCTAGAATTATGAAAGGCCCATGACTGGTGCCCAGGACCCTGATCTGAACATTAAAAATCTGCTTTAGAAGATTCAAGACGCTCATTTAAAATAAGTCCATCATCATGAGGACCTTGGCGCAAGCTTCATTTAAATTCAGATGTGCATTGTATGACATCTTATTTTTCTACATTCACAGAAAATACATAGGATTAATCAGAAAAAATTGTTACAATCTTTACTATTCAAGTGTTTACAAATAAATAGCTCTCTTGGTTATAAAAATCCAGACTTTGTAATAAAATTTAGGTAAATAGCACTCTCCAATTGGAGATGAAATTTTACTATTCAAGTCATAAAAGAAGCTACCAGAATTCTAATGTTATTCTCAACTTAAAATCACAAAGTGATATAATTGGGTTGAATAGACTCTTTGGCTGCAAAGCAAGAATGGATAGTCATTTTAAATAACAAACTGTCGGTATATTCAGGAAACTAAGACTTTACAAATAATAAACAGTTGCATTCTCTCCATGAATTGTGGACCAGCTATTATAAATATTGAAATTAGACAATATATCACTCTAGCTATCTTTTATTTTAGCTTCTCTCATCTGGTAACAAATTGAATTATGTTTGTTGGCTAAAGCTGCAAGTGAGAAAAGCTCTCTGCCCTTTCTTCCCCTTGATAAACTTGTTCAAGTGTAAGAATATCAAATTAAATATTACATTAAGTTAAATGTCGATGGAGCAAATAATGCACCATCCTGAGATAACAAAAGATACTACAAACACAATCCTCTCAGGATTAGCACCACATGGCAGATTACCAGGCCGAGTGAGGGAAAATCCCCTAACATGTAGAATCTAAACAGATGATCTTGCCAATATGAAGATGGATCTCTGTGCAGCTTTAGACTGGCCAAATTTTTACCCTGCTTTTATTTTTTGGAGAGTATTTATTCATTTATCATCTTTTATTTTGTCTTGCAGATGGGTTTGGGTTTTATCCAATAATCTGGGCAAAGAATAAAGTTATTAGTATATGCTGACTGATTTTATTACTTTCAGCACCATTTGGGGCTGAAGAGATCGCACAGCAGTTAAGAGCACTTACTCTTCTTGGGAGGGTCTGGGTTTAATGCCTAACACTCACAAGGTAATCGACAATTATCTCCAGTTTCACCAGAACCTCTTTTGACTTTCTTGGTTTCCTCCATGTATGTGGTACACATACATTCATGCAGGCACACACACATATGCATTGAATAAGTAAATAATATTTTTTAAAAGTTACAGCATCATGAAAATGTTTACCAAAAGAGAAATAAAAAATACATGCCCATATGTGCAATTATTTTACTTTACATTTCTGGAACAAAGAACTAGCAGTGATGTGTAAGAAGTTTCAAGCCTTATACGTGTGCTTCTGATCAGGTGTAGCATGTTATTAGGTGAGCTAAGATGGTGATATGGAATCAACATGGTAGAATGTTCTATCTGTTGATGAAAAAGCTGTCATGTCAAACTGTCTGTCACTAGCCATTATTATTGAAAAGTTTTAGTAAAGCTTCTTTTATAAATGTGGGTGCCCTTGTGTTTGGAGCATAAATGTTCAGAATTGAGAGTTCATCTTGGTAGACTTTTCCTTTGACCAGATAAGTGTCCCTCCTTATCTTTTTGGACAACTTTTTTTAAACATTACATTGTATAATTACAAGGAATTTGATTTTGTTTTTACGAAAGTTACAGTTCTTCCAATTGTGATCCAGGGTTCCATCATATACACAAACCTGTACAAACTAAAGTATTACCCTTTCTCCTGCTTTCCAGAAAACTGTAGGAGGAAATGGTTCAGTCTCTGCAGACTGAGTACTCACATTAAGCACAGCACAGCTGGCTACACAAAGAGCCTGCTCACTTTAGGGAATGAGAGAATGCATCCTTTGTTGGGTATCCGACCAAAGTGTAGTAGACATATCCTGGGGATGGCTGTGTAACTAGCTCTCCACTTAGAAAGAAAAGGGAAGACAAAGAAAAAGTATAAAAAGTAGATCAAAACCCAAGTATTATTTATGTTGCTGAATTTTGGGTAAATTGAATGAAAAAAAATATAGCCAAAATGATTGCATAAAATACTGTAATTCCGACCCAGCTTGTTTTGTATCCTAGATATTTATGCAGGGCTCAAATTCATAATTTGTCCCCATTCTTCTGGCTAATCCAAGAAAACTAGAGCCAGCTCAGCAAGCTGACTTGCCAGCCCTTCCCAGAAGTGATAGAGAGGTTGACAATCAAGTTTACCTTTGGGTCCACCCAACTGAACCAAAGGTAGACTTGTTCCTCCACTGGCCCTTCTTCATTTTTTCATTTCCTCAGGAAAGCAGCACTAAATGCTCTCCTTGACAAATCTGAAGCCTCTTCTTGAGAAATACCAGCTGGACAACTACATGGCTGCTTTTATGTTTGTCATATTCTAAATGGATCCGTTGTATACAAAACGCTACGCTCTAGCTACAAAAACAGTTATTTAATGTGAAAAAAATATACCTGTGTCTCAGTATTTTCCAAACTGGATTCTAGAAGCAAGAATAACTTTCCAGAGACCCCCATTCCTGTTCAATTTCAGAGCATGATCAAACCTTCCTCTGAACTGAGTGATTCAGAAATTTGGGTATCATCCAGCATTGACCTGTACCCTTACCTCCCAATCCAATCAGTCATAAATTCCTTTTGATGCTACCTTACTTATTGTCACCACATTGCTTTCTTGTCTCCACAGAGAATTCGAGTACCTCCTCTCCAGACAGCTATTTCTTACACCTCCCTCCCCAAGCTTTATAGTAGTTAATGAGTCCACATGCAAGGCACTTGAAATGCTCTTTTAAATATTGGGCTTTTAAATGTGAAGGGCTTGAAGACATTATTCAGACTGAAAGGCATAGAACAAAGCAAAACCATGAAACAAAATTAGCTTGGATGATCTACACATGATCTAGAATGGAGCAGACATTAAAATAAAATATTGCTATCCTGAGAGACAAATGTGTGTTTTCTTTACAGTAAACATGCAGCATTCTCTAAATAACCTTTTAGGGAATAATGAATTCGGTTGGATTATGTGTGAAAAGTCAAGGAAATCTGGCAGCAATGAATCTCAAGAAGAAAAGGGGAAAAGGAAGACCAGCCCTAGAGTTCTAATAACCAGTGGTCCTAGATATCAGTGATATCTACTCAGATAAGGAAGCATAGCATAAAAATAGTGCCTGCAAATTTTAGAAAAATGATAGATATGTATTTCTAGATAGAACAGACTTGAAATATACTTAGCACAATTAGCAAAGCTGAAACATACAAGGGATATCACTGTGAAAATTCAGAGTAGTGTAAAGGTGAGGACAGGAGGTAAGCAATCACAGCAGGATCACCTCTTCAAACCTCTGCGTCCCCCAGAATGCTCCTAACACTTACACAAACATCAGAAATGCCTTCAAAGTGCCAAGGAAAGAGTGGTTTTCAGGCTAAACCATGTTTGTCCCAGACAAACTAAATTGTGGAAACTTAAAAAAATAATACCATTTAAACTACTAAAGCTATTTTGAAACATTTTTTCTATGCATGGATTTTTGAATATCTTGTAAGATATTTTCAACATAAACCAAAAATGAAATGGAAACTGTGGATGATGGTACAGAATTACAGTCTTAGATACTCCAGAATCTGAAACAGGGGATCTCAAGTTTAAAGCCAATCTGCATTCTTTAGCAAAACTTCATCTTAAAACAACAGCAGCAACAACAACAACCACAGCAAAAACTGATGTTTTTCTAGATATGCTAAGTGAAATGCAAGAATGAGTCTATTCATTTTTCCCAGTGTAAAAGAAATAATGAAAGAGAAGAAGGAAGAATAAGATGGTATTGAAGAAAGCAAGGGAAGGAAGAAGGGAGGGGGGAAGAAAGTGAAGAATGAAACAGGGGAAAAACCAAAAAATAAAAATAAAATTAAAACCAGAAGTCTGTCACCACTGATCAGCTACAGGTCACCAGTTCACTGGTAGAATGAATTCTGAAGCTGTCAGTCTACCTCAAGTCTGGAAACCATCAATTCATACATAAGTAGCTAACCCATTGGAAGAGACTTTTTCCAGTAAAGTGAAGCTGATAGACTATCCAGAGTATTTTCATCTATAGAGCTGAAATGTACTGTTAATTTTGTGACAAATCAAACAACAATCAATTGTTTGCTCTGGATGAGGAAAATATGCCCAAGCAAAAACTCTTCTGCTAGCCTATGCCATGCCTCACTGAGAACCCATTTAGCATGTAAGTACCGAATACTGTTTTAAATACTTACTAAGTCATGATGTTACAAATGCCAACAGTACAGGGACCAGAAGTATGTGTGTAAGGAATTTAAAACATGAAATATTTTTATAGGCAGTACCTAAACCTGATGCAAGCTTAAATAGCAATATACCCATGTTTTTCAGGAATGCAAAAGGAGATACAAAAACAATCAGTGAAGAGAAATAAAAATAACTGCCTTGGGAAACAGAAAATGATGTGGACAAGAAAGTTATGAGTTTTATTGGGTCCAGTATATTCCATGACTATATAAATGCATAACTTTTAGAAAAAAATAAAGGAGTAACAGAAATGGCCATCATTGAAAGTTCCAATGTATTCATTCCAACTTTTATTTTTCTCCATATGAAAACATTACTACTAGTATTGCAAATGAAGCTTGAAAACATTTTGGTTAGGGCTGGAAAGATGGCTCAGTTCATAAAAACACAAGTCATGCATCTTAGTTAGGGTTTTACTGCTGTGAACAGACACCATGACCAAGAGAAGTCCTATAAGAACAACATTTAGTTGGGGCTGGCTTACAGGCTCAGAAGTTGAGTCCATTATCACCCAACAGGAAGATGGCAGCATCTAGGCAGGCATGGTGCATGAGAGCATCTAGGCAGGCATGGTACATCTTCATCTGAAGGCTTCTAGAATACTGGCTTCCAGGCATCTAGGATGAAGGTCTTAAAGCCCAGACCCATAGTGTTGGCCTACTCCAGTAGGGCCACACCATCTAATAGTGTCACTCTCTGGGCCAAGCATGTACAAACAATCACGTCATGCAATCAGGAAAATTAAAGTTTGGATCCCCATTATGTACATTGTTTGGGCCTGGGAATTGCCATGCAAACTACTCAGACACTATCTCAGTCAAACAGAACTGGTTTATTGAATGCACAACCCAAGGCTTATCTATCAGGAACTCAGTCCAGCTTCAGAAACTGAATCCTGATGCCCAACTAGAATTCTACATAGTTTTTAAGCCTGGGATGCACACACATCTATGCTAAGTGCTTCAAAATCAGGATTTAGGGAAAGGGGATTCCCTTAGGAACGTGTATTTGTTGTACATTTTTCCTGTCTTCATTGGTTGGGGTAGTCAACTTTAGCAGGGGACTTGTGTTGTCTAATATCCATGTCTTCACTGGCCAACCAGAATGTACATTATCTCTGTCAAGTAGGCTGTCAATTCCATGGGAGGTCTTGGGAACTTAAACTTTATTTGACCCCCTACCCAAAATGGAAGTTTTACTCTAAGCCGCTGCTTATATTGGTGCAGAAGTCATTCTTATGTTGATCGACAACCCAGCGGCAGCCTACAAAGCCAAGAAAATATAAAAGCTCATACATAGGTGCAGGTAGTGCTGCTGGACAGTTGATTCCTATCTGGGCTTATTCTGGCTATGGATACAAAGCAGTTCTAACTGACTTTGATAGTGACTGGTCTCAAGGAATACCAAAGCACAGATCATAACAAATATGCAATCAACGCAGCCATGAGAAAGTCCTAGTAACAGCATATGAGAAAGTTTCCTTATAAGTAACAATACAAAGTGGCTCCCTAGACAGGACACAGTTACCTAGGTCTTAACACACATAAATGCTGGGTAGACATGCTTGTCCTCCATGGTAGCACTTTGGTGGCAGACTTAGTACTCAACGAAGCAGTTGGTTAGCTAGACTAGCTCTATAAGATGTTGTTGTTTGTTTTAAAACAAATTTCCAATAGTTTGTTTTTACCAGTAACAACTTTGTAGCCAGATGCTGGGGTGAAAGCCTGCTAGTTAGGCAGAGGAAGTCGCCAGCTGACCTTACTCCTCAGCCAACATCCCAAAAGATAAAAGTAAGTTATTCTTCATGCTGTCTCAAAAACCCCTCACACTGAATGTCCCTTCCATTTCCTTCCTGTGCTTTAATCTGTCCGTCCTCCTAACTTCCTCTTACTCTCTAAGGTTTTTTCTATATTCACACCCTGTCAACTGGTTGCTTGCCTTTCTTCTTGATCTGTTGTTGACTTTATTTAATCCTGTGTACAACAAACAGAAAGCTCTTGGTTTAGAGATGTATGCTAGGGCCTAGGCAAACCACAACTAGAAACAGGCTTTTTATTCCCAGTAAATAACACTATCGAGGGGTTCACAGTACAATTAAATATCCTGTAATAATGGTAATCTCTGAGACACACTGACAGGAATCATCAAATATGGTGTTGAGTGACTGAAGAAGAGTCATTAAGATTGGAAGCCTCTGGTCTCTACCAACACACAAGCAAACACGCATACATATCATACACATAGCCAGGCATAAAAACCAAAGATACTTGTTCAGCTATGTTTATTGCCACACTATTCCCAATAGCTAGAAAAGAGAAACATATGAATTGCTAATGCAATGGGACACCTATACACAATGGAATAGTATTCAGTTGCAAAGGAAAATGAAATTTGCCAGCAAATTTAAGAACCTAGCAAGGGTTATATCTAATTAAATAGTACTGAGCCCCCAAAATGAAAGCTTCATTTTCCTCTTTCATTGGCATTTGCTAGCTCCATGTCTTTAGAAGTAAGTATACGACAGACAGCAATGAGAGAAACGAGAAGGGAAGCTGAGACAGTGGCTTCATAGGGGAATAACAGCATCCAGGTATGTAAAGCAGGAACCTGAAGGCTCCTTTATGGAGCTTCGTGGAGCTTCATAGAGCTTTGTGGAGCTTCGTGGAACTTCGTGGAGGCTCCTCCGTGGGGTGAGAGAAGAAGGCTGATACGAAAAGTGAAGAAGAGAAGAGGGACAGAAAAGACAGTTCCTGGTCCTAGAAAACCAGCCAATTTTCTGTGGTTCATGGGGTAATAGATCTTATAAAACTCTACCACTGACCCTTTGTTAAACCAGACTAATTCCAAATTACATCCAAAACCATATCCTTAAACCCACAGATAAGAGTAACTGTAGCCGCCAGCAGCTACATGTAAACCGGGTTACCTGTTGAGAGAATTTTGGGGTCATAGGGAAGAGCGGCGAAAAGAAAGTACGGCTAAGTCAATGTTCACTGATCAAAGCCGTAAACTTTAATGGCGCCGGACCTTTTAACAGTTCGGGCAAACCCTTCCCCCCAGACTCCAGGCTGAGTTCCGGTGGAAGTTGTCTAGCTTCTCTTGGAGGTCTTCGTCTTGACTGCTCCGGCAGCTGGGTGGGTCACCTGTTTAATTCAGGAATCCCTATACCAGGAAGAACAATGAACTTAACCTTTACTACGTGCACTCCACCCTAGGTGGAGCAGGATCCTGGCTAACTGGGAGAAGTTAACCTTGACCAAAGTCAAACTCTGACCAAGTGCAAGACTGCCCCAATATGGCTCTGTACATGTCCTCCCTTTTTTTATTAATTTGAACACGAGGAGGTAGAAAACAAGTGGATAAATATCCTTCATAAGAAGGCGGGCCTTAACCAGGAGGGGAAGCATTGACCGTAATTCCTCTTAAATATTGTATAACGTCTTTTTCAGAGGAGGGGTAATAGGCTCCCTTATTATTTTAAGGACAGCCTCTCGACGTTAACCCCTATGCAATTAGGTGTACTTCCTGGGGACTCAGAAGCAGAAATTCACCTCCCCATGCAGTGCTTTGCCTCGCACGTCTCGCTGGTACCCATGTTTGTTCAAAAACAAACACACATAGATCTGAGTTCTATGTGGCTCCCTCTTTGGAGATCCACTTGTGTAAGTTTTGAAGCCAGGGGGGTCTGCAAGTGTCTTTAACAGACATGTAATCTCTCCATCCAGGTGAGCCTGGGTGGAGACAGCCAGTCTGCTTAACAGACAAGGTCAAGAGTTAAAGGTGGAATAGGATTAACTTGTCCCAGAAGTATCCAATTCAGTTGTAAATTAACAACTTTAAGGACCCAAGGCTTGGCCTCTGAGGTGGGAGAGGTAGCCTTGTGAATCAAGAATTAAGCTGTTACTTCTCAGGAAAAGTGGAGACTATATGTTAAATTAACACAGCTGGCTGAAGATTGTTAGCCATCCTCAAAATTGGAATCTTCAATATTGGAATTATTTCTAGACCAGTCTATGGTTGAGTCAGCTGAGCACAATAAGGAGAAGAGTCATTTTAACTCTTCTAATTAATTTTTCCTAAGCTAGCATAACAGTCTCCATGTTCTGTCCCACAAAGTCTAAAAGCTTGAAGCTAGGCAATTTATCTAACCTGGGACATTTAACAATTGAGGTAAGTCAAGAACATATATCCAATATAGCTCTTATGTTACCATGGTCTGGGCATTCAGCAAGCACAGTCAGCATATCTTCTGCAGCATTCTGTGGAAAAAACAGAGGACATGCCTTCTCCCCCAATATTAAATCAGGATCATGGCATATGTTAGTAAGTGAATTCCTTCATTTCACCTAGACATCAATATGCCTAATTACAAGATGTCATATACATTTAGCAAGGAGTTTCTTGGCATCCAATTTTTAAAATTTTTTTAAAAACATGCAAGCATAATTTAAATTATATGCACAGGGACACAATTTCCCCTCTCTTCTTTCTTCCAAGATATTGTTTTATTAATTTAAGTTGGAACACAAAGTATAAACCATAACATAGGCAATAACTATGTAATTATATAAAATATAGTTGCTTTTTCTGTTAGAGCAGTTGCAACTAGACAGCCTAAAAATGAATCATTAGTCACATGTACATATTTTTTTAATCTTTTAAATTAGAAATATGAATATCATTTATCTGTAATAACTAAGTCCTCTAGGATTAACACCATTACGTGGTAGAGGTAGAAATTGAGGACATCAAGAACAAATCTTTATAATTTGATGTGCACAAAATATAAAATTATTTCAAATACCTAAAGGACAGTCATTTAGAGAACATATCCTTTGTTCTTAGAAATTTGAATCACATTTGTATAAACTGTAGAAATTAAGAATTAGCAGTATTAAAAATGGACCAATTTTAAGCAATTATAAACCATGAGCTATGTATATCTACTATTATTAAAAGCTTGACCTTTAACATCTTAAAAATAGCTGCTATAGCACCCAATTCAGGTATCTGTGTTGAAGCAGGGAGAAACTTAAAGGAATAAACATGTGATCTGATAGTACAAATTATCTTTTGGATAACAATTATTAATTTTGCCTAAAAATGCTTACCATGTAATAGACCAACCATTAATAATAAATTTGATTGTTGCTTGAAGCAAGGAACAAACGTTTCCTACCTTGAAAACAGAGGTTTAAGACCTTCTGTGGCAAGCTTAAAATGAGGTAAATAAGATAAAGCCAATTAATATATCCTAACAACCTTTGAAAGCCATTTACCTAAAAATTCTAAAAGTCTATAGGAGCAAGGGCCTGTAACAAACATTCTATGAACATTATACACTGAAAATTTTAAGATCTTAACTTCTAGTATTGAAACAGAGACAAAACACTTTTTCTCACAAGACATAAGGCTGTTAGCCATTCCTTGAGGCAAAACTTTCTAATGAAATTGTTTTGTTGTCTCTTTAAAATTAGAAGCAAATGCTTTTATAATTATCAGAATGTAAAGCAAAAAACCAACCCTTTAAATTTACAATAATTTTATAGGGAGTAGACAGGCCAAATGTTAATGCTTTTATAGCCTCCTTGACCTTTCATAGATTTGAACTGCATTTTAACCCACACCTGGATAAGTCAAAAACCTTTTTTTTTTTTTTTTTTTTTTTTTTTTTTTTTTTTTTTTTTTAAAGCCAAACACTCCCTAGGTGGGGCCTGTAAGGCAGAAACAATTTCTCAAAACTTCCTCACTAGCTTCCCCTGAGGCAGCTCTAAGCTTTGCATTAACTCAAATGTAAATTTTTTTATCTGCCCTAGGATCCACCTTGAGTCCTTGGCAAGGACATTGTATGAGATTCCTCAAATGTAAATATCTTCTAATCTGAGCCTTTTATCTAAGACCAGACCCAAACCTACAAGGACAATTTAAGGATTAAACAAAAGAAACCAGTAATTCCATGGTCAAAGGAACCTACTTGATATCAAATACATTTCTACAGAGATATCCTTTTTAATCTTGGAGGGTTAAATTTTGCTCCTACCATTGTAGCCTATAAACTTGTGGAAAAGAGGCAATGGGCCTCTAAAACCCATAGCTGTATCACTCTCAAAATTATCTTAATTACAAAATGTTAACAATTACGAGCCTGCAAACTGAAAACTGTAGCCAATGACACACTGATTTTTATTGTAACTCAATGTTTTCTTGCAATATTAGAGCACAATTGTAATTTTGGAAGCAAATCTCAATTTTAAACAATCTATTTTCTTTAAAATTAATGGCAAACACATATTTACAGCACAAGGTTTGTATGCCAGTTCTTATGTTCAAGTGTATAACAGTGTAACTTATTAAAGAGACAATATTTTAAATCTTAATCTTCATTAAGTCTAATCTCCAGGCCAAGATCCACATATAACACCATGCCAATTTAGGAGCGTCCCAAAGGCCTGTATTTCCTGGATTGCGTCATGCCACGTGGTGTTCAAAATGGCGACTACCCTAAACTAAAAGCCTTAACCATCATGCCACGTGTTCAAAATGGCGACTACCCTAAACTACCAGCCTTAACCATCATGCCACGTGTTCAAAATGGCGACTACCCTAAACTACCAGCCTTAACCTAACTTTTGTTAATAACATTATACCTTTTAAATCATGTGCAGTGACTTAAGCCAATACTCTATAGTCAAGACATGTAAAATATACCTTTAAATCCAATTATAAACAAGAACAAAGCATGAGTGGCGTTAGGCCACGTGTAGTTAGTTAAGATAGCTCTAACACTGAATCACCAGTTTTAAACTAACCTTTTCTTAATAACACTATATCTTTTACATAATAACCAATTAATTTATAACTCTTTAGTCAAGAAATGTAAAGCCTTATATCATTAAAACCAATTAGAAACAAGTATAAAGCGACTAGATGAATTTCACAAGCCAAACCAAGGTCTTCCCAAATCTTGAGGTTTCTGGGCTTTTAAGAGCGGCTTTTTCCCCAGCCATGTTTCTGTCTTGGGTGAGTGAGCTACGCTGCTGCAGCGTGGCTTTGAATCAATCCCCACACAAACTGTGGCTAGCTCAAGAGGTTACCAGCAGATGTAATCTTTACCAATTTTTTCTTTTTAACATGAAACAGTCATTCACACAAAGACACAGAGAGGACATAAACATACACATAGACAGTCGGTGCACCGGGACAAACACGGAAAGATACACAGAAAGTTAAGCGTGCTTGTTAAGCAATTGCATCCATTTTCCTCTTTAAACAGCTCTTAGAAGCTGTGGACATATGCCTATTTTTAAAAACCCCTTTCTTTTCGCCGAAATCAGCTCTTACGAGCTTTGGGCAAATGCCTACCAAATTCCTTCCCCATATTTCCCTATCTTATCAACCCAAGCAGTTCCGCGCTGGGTCCACGCAGTATGCTTGAAAAACTGTATCCATTCCTTGCACTCACAACCATAGACACGAATTCACTAGCGCTAGTTTTGCCCTCTATGTTGCTTACCGTGCGGACACCATTAATTTTCACCTTTTTCTGCGAAGCTTCGCTGGATAGGGCTACCTCAAGAAATTCTCTCGTGCCAGGTCGTCCCACGTTCAGGCGCCACTATGTAGCCGCCAGCAGCTACATGTAAACCGGGTTACCTGTTGAGAGAATTTTGGGGTCATAGGGAAGAGCGGCGAAAAGAAAGTACGGCTAAGTCAATGTTCACTGATCAAAGCCGTAAACTTTAATGGCGCCGGACCTTTTAACAGTTCGGGCAAACCCTTCCCCCCAGACTCCAGGCTGAGTTCCGGTGGAAGTTGTCTAGCTTCTCTTGGAGGTCTTCGTCTTGACTGCTCCGGCAGCTGGGTGGGTCACCTGTTTAATTCAGGAATCCCTATACCAGGAAGAACAATGAACTTAACCTTTACTACGTGCACTCCACCCTAGGTGGAGCAGGATCCTGGCTAACTGGGAGAAGTTAACCTTGACCAAAGTCAAACTCTGACCAAGTGCAAGACTGCCCCAATATGGCTCTGTACAAGTAACAACCACCCTTCATCAAAAAAATCTTTCCTTTACAGCAAATGAAGACAGTCACAGAAAAACACTACTGGACACCATACAGAGAACTATGGATCTTGAGGTGTCCACCCCAGTGGGTACCTCTACATCACAGATCCTATCTATATGACTCACAGAATATTGTGGAAGAGTAGAAAAGATGTTGAGTCAGAATACTAAGATGCCTGCTGTAAAATACTCTTTCATAGAAACAGCTACACAGAAAGACCTGAACAATGGCAATATCAGTAGACCTGCGAATTCTGAAGAGAACAACTTTATGGGGTCACATCCTATACAAGGAACTAAAGACACTTGATGTCTGCTAAGGGGGCGGGGAGGGAAATAAGCCTCCTGAAAACTATATGCAGTCAAACAACCAAAAGACTCAGCCGGTTGAATTTACATATTTATGGATGCACATGTGTGTGTGTATATCACAATAATAATCTAAAAAGACTACAATTAAAATTTTGCTAAAAATATATAAAAAGAAAATAACAAAATATAAATTAATTTTTCTGTATGTCATTCACTGCGTGTCTGTATCCATGTGGTGAGTTAGCAGTTGACAGCCTCTATTTAAATTGGAATGTTTATAAAGACAATAAGCACATCAATAAAATCATTCACTTGAATACTACTCCAGACCCAAGATCACATGATTATATGGCCCCGTTTTTATTCTACTTCCCAGATAAAATTGCATGCAACGATGGTCAGAGAGCTATAACTATCCTGGGGGAAATTACAAGCAAAAGTAAATAAATTCCATGTGGCAAGAGCCAAATTGTTTTATTAACGTGATTGGTGGAGGGATGGTTCCTTTCATTTGTTGATATGAGGATCAGATTTTTCAAACCCATGAAAATAATTTAATTTCTGAAACCTAGATAAAAGGGAGAAAATAGAAGACTGTCCACAGCACAAGAGAAATTTATTTCTGTTTCAAATGCATTGTGAGTGCTGTCGTCTTTGAAACAATGTGTTTTTGATACTCATATTTGGATGGATTGTATGCTGCTTAGGGAATCACTCACATTTTGATCTTTCATTCCTTTCGGGACAGCCATGTGAAAAGTGTTTTTATAAGTTATGGTTCTGACCTTTTTAGGATTCTGTTATTTGATTAAAAAGCATCAGAGGTCTGCTGGCTGCCAGAATTCATGGTCTATACCTACACAATCAGAAATGCAACCGAAGCACAATTTGTAAGGGGTTATGGATATATACAAAACAAATATTTATTCTTATGTATTATAAACTTCCAGGCTGAAATGGAATACACCAGAATTATGTTTTGTGTTTCTTTCTCCGACCTATGACATTCAACAATTTCATAGGTGAAAACAATTTGTAAATATGGCATTTGGGTCCTTTTGAGATTGAACACCCTTGAGTAAGATTCAAGAGAATCATTACAGAGTAACCGATTTAGGAAAATCGGTGTGGGGCACTGAGCGAGGAAAATTCTGCAGGACAGTTTTGTTTTCAGTGTGTCCCACACATGCATGGAGTTCATCCAAAAAATCAAGAGTGTTCATAATATCACATTATTATTTGGTTTGGCTGTATTGCCATTTATACAGATGCTGCAAAAGTATGATGTGTAAAACCTCGATGTGAGAGAATAAATCAAGACAATAGCAGCAAGTACTCTTTTAAAATATCTCAGAAATCACCAATCCCAGATGCAGAGAAAGGCGTGAACTGTGTGGCTATGGGCCGAGTAAGTGTGTATTGGAGTGACAATGAACTCCAATACAGAGCTTTAAGGCACACTGATATTCAGTGCCAGAGAGCCAAGGGATAGAAGCTGTTATGGTTTGTATATGCTCAGTCCAGGAAGTGGCGCTATTAGAAGGTGTGGCCCTGTTGAGTTGGAGTAGGTATGTCACTGTGGGTGTGGGCTATAAGACCCTCCACCTAGCTGTCTGGAAACCAGTATTCTGCTAGGAGCTTGTCCTGCGCCATGCCTGCCTGGACGCTGCCTTGATGATACTGGACTGAACCTCTGAATTTGTAAGCCAGCCGCAATGAAATGTTGTCCTTATAGGACTTGTCTTGGTCATGGTGTCTCTTCACAACAGTAAAACCCTAACTACGACAGCTTCCAAGGACTCTAAGATATTTCCAGAGTGACAGGAGGAAACGGGAGTTAGTAATGGCATGCAAGAAGTAGCTCAATATTTGGTAATCTCCTTATAATAAAATGAACACCACTGCTATGGGTACAGCAACATCTCCTCAAAGAAAAATAGAAGTACTAATTTCATTACTGATGATGGCCCACTTTAAAAAAGGAGTTTTGGAGGGGAGAGAGGAGGAGGAGCTAAGAGATGGAAGGGTAGAGAGAGAGGCAGCCTGAGAGTTGCATGAGGGAGCAGCAGAGGAGACACAGAGCCAGAAGGCCTCAGATGAGTTTCCGGTGTGCAGAGAGGTTAGAAATATTGGGGTAAGATCTTATCATTGTAAATTGGCTTTATATAATAGGGAGTTTCATAACCATAAATATATTTAGTTAATTGAAAAAAGGAATTTTCAGATTTTTAATTCATGGCATGAAATGAACTTACTGCCACGTAGAAATTAGCCTTTCTGCGCATGTTCCTCCACCATACCATTCAGACATCATGAATAAAGAACCATATTCCATCTCTTCAGATATGCTGAAATATGTGCATATCATCTCTAACCCCATTAAGAATGACATTTTAACAAAGAACATTTAATTATTGAACAATTGTCTTACTTTTTATATCCCATTCCCAAGTTCTCTTAATGAAATATTGCATGCAATGTTCATGAAACTCATGTTAAAATGAAAGGCATCAGATTTTTTTTATTTGCCTTTTGATAAATTCAAAATACTTAGAAAATTGCATATTTCTTGAAGCCATTATTAATACTTTGGAACATAATAATGTATTAGTTCTTAAAATTCTATCAAGAAGAAAAGCATGGCAGCAGCTTGACAGATGAGTTATGAAATCTACCCACACTGGAAGAATTTGCACCTACTTAAAAATTATATTAAAAATAAAACCTGCCAGGAGTCCTAAGATATTCATTGGGTGACAAAAAGATCTTTCCAATCAAGTGCTCTGTTAGTACCTTCAGGCAAAAATCAGGTTGCATCTAATTTTATTTTATAAAAAAATATGAACCTTACTATGTGAACCCCCATATTAACAAATCCAAATAAAGAGAAGATAAAATCCTAGAGAGTCTGATAATAAATTAAGAAAACACTAGGAAGATAGACAACTTATATTTCCCAAGATGTCTGTAAATTATATTTCTTTCAAATCTGGAATATAGAGATGGAGATGGAGTGTTGTTTCAAATATTAACATCTAGTAAGCCCCCATCATAGTAAATAGAAACGGTAGCCCTGGAACACTGTCTTCAAGACACATGGCTACACCCACAATTTTATTTTAATTTCCAGATGATAAGACCTTTGAGGGAATTCGCAATAAGAAGCCTGCACAGCTAGTATAGTCTGGGACCACTTGGGGAACCTCAAAGAGAGGGTTTTATTTTCCCTTTATCAAAATACAGGTAAGGCATTGAATATTTTCTATGGAACATATAGCCCTAGCTGAGTAAACTGTCTCTGTCCAGCTCTAGATAGCATGTTTACAAATAAATATCAATCTTACAGGGTTGTGTGTATCTTTGCATAATAAATATATTTTCCTAGGAGACAAAACCATTTATAAACTTCTCTAAGACATTTTTTTACCCAACATTTTAAGAATAAGATATTCCTTCATCTAAGTTACCTAAATACGCACATATTAATATGTTGCATGCGTGTGTGTTTATGTCTCTCTGTCAGTCTGTCTTTGTGCTAAAATCCTGGTTGGGGTTATAATTAGTATTAGAGAACTTACGTAGTGGATACAAACTCCTAGGTTCAATTCCTAATACTACTAATAAACCAAACAATAAAAGGTCCAGGATCTGAATGTGAATTCACCATGGGCACCTCCTGATTATAATATGGTTTTGCCGTGTTTGGTGGTGAAGTGGTTGGTCTTGCCTGTTACTGTATTCCTGGTGAAAATCAATATCACAACATTCTACCATCTATACCATTTGTGTCTTTAGTATTTTGGTTTCTACCTATCTTCTGAGAAAGAAGAATTTTAGCAGAACCCTCCGGATATGAAAAGGCAAGGTGAGCTCTCACTCTTAGTGTACTTCATAAGATATAGCACTGCATAATCAGAATAATGTGTAGCATGGACATTGTTTTAAGAATATGGCTTCTTGTAACATCTAGACTTTCCTCTTTACTTAAATGCATTGCTTTTTTCTCAGCATAGGGGTGTGCACACATGCTCACACTGTCTCTCTCCTCTCTCTTTTTGCCTTCTCTCTCTCATCTTTTCCCTCACTCCTCTTCTCCCTTTCCAGTCTTCCCTTCCTTTCTCTCAGCCAACTTAAGACTGGTCGAGTACTCACTCTAACTTCTTAGTTCACACCATCAGTGGATACCTAATCAGACTCTTCATAAGTCCCAATGTGTGTGTGTGTGTGTGTGTGTGTGTAGTTTGTGAGTGTCTCATATGTTTTGCTTGCCCCATGTGTAACAGTAGTTATGGATAACTGAAGTATTGGGGCTTGAAATGGGAACATCTTACTTTCTGCAAATCCGCTAAAATGGGGGTTGAATTAATCTCACTATGAGTTAAACTAGCTTGAGTTTTGCTGCTACTCTGGTTATCATCAATGCACTACTACCTTCTGATTCCTTCATGGCCCTCTATTCTCAATTCGGGGACTGGTTTGCTGGATTAGAAATAGTTTCCTTTTTATTATTGAGGTTGTTTGTGTTTTTGTTTTCTTTTTGATTTTGGGTGGTTTTGTTTTTTGTTTTTGGGGTTTTTTTGTTGCTTTTACTTTTGTTTTTTGCAGGCAGTCTGTCTTCAGATGCTCTGTCCTTGTCAGATGTGGGCAGCACTAAATTAATTTTGAGTTGGCTGTATCTGATTGACCTTTCATTTACAGAACTCTTACCTGCATCTCCAGCTAAATTTACATAAATCCAATTGATGAAGTAGAGGCAACTAGACATGACCTTGACCTGCAGGAGCTATAAACACTGAAGTGCCAAGGGAAACCTGAATTAGTAGACCTCTACGAAATACCCATCATCTCTTCCCTCATTGCCATCAGGAATACTCACAATTTTAACTAGTTTGTTTCAATTAGACTGATTAATTATATGTGTTGCTTTAAACACCAGCATCCTGCCCCCCAAACCCAACCACTCCCTTCAGAGCTGTAAACATGAAAGATCACACTCAACAGTTATGCCTATTGCCTACATTTATTTTCCAGGATTGCATAGAAAAAGATAGCAAGAAGCCATAGGAATTATCTGGACTAATTTTGATTTGATAAGCAAAAGTTTGGTGAAAATAATTTAAATTTAACATTAGACTGAAATTTTCATAGTCCTCTAACAGGACATATGGCACAGTTTCTACTCAGAAACTCATTCTATAGTCCATGACTTCATTTTAAATTTTATTTAGCTTACTTATTTTAGATTTGAGGGTATGTTTTTTATCTGTGGTATGTCTGTGTACCATGTACATGCAGTGCCTGGGGAAGCCAGAATGGGGGGGGGGGGCATGACAATCCTCTAAAGAAAACATCACCATTTCACCTTGACTGCTTTTCAAGATAGCCAGTCATCCTCCCTGATGTCAGTTCTCCAATTACAGAATGATAATTCTTTAACTTCTTTACCAATTGACTTTGGAAACTCAAGCATAAAAACCAAATGTCAGGAAACCATGGTACCGACTCTTAGGTTCTTAGGTCTCCATCTCTCAAGTGGTCCTTAGCTAATCCTACTTGTGAGTCACATTGACCGATTCCTTCAAAGCTTCTTATTTGCATACTATTATCTTTAATGGTCCATGAAATGAAAACATAAAAGTTCAAGAAATCAACTTATATAAATGATCAGTTAACTAATTGATTGATTTGCTAGTAAATAGTTATTGAGTGTTTACTATATGTCAAATAACCTCACAGGATTGGTGGTAATTGTGGAAGAGCCAAATAATAAAAGCTATCAGAAACTATTCCTGCTCTCATGAAGATACATTCTGAGGAAGAAAAGAGAAATAAATGTATGTCCACTGGTGATGGCAAGTGCTCTGAGATAAGGACCCAGTGACATTTGCAGGTATGCACAGTGACATCTGCAGACAAGGGGTTGAGGTAGGGCAATTGCAACAACAAAGACTTTACATGGCTGAGAGCTGTGAATGCTTTGAGAAACAGGAAGAAAACGATGTGCTTGCCAGGTTGGTGGAAATGATCAGGAATAGGAAGAATAAGGAGTTATCACTAAAGAATTCATGGGTGGTGTTCCTTGAAGACTTTTTTAGGAAGGAGCACACTGTAAGTGGGGACAGGGGGAATGCACAGTTTCTCTTCACTATGGAAACTAGACATGAAGTATTGAAAAGAAGAGAACACGCATAGTCCAAGGGTATTTTTATTAATTATTTTTATACACTCCATATATTATTCCCCATGCCACCAACCCTGTCCACCCTTCAACTGTTCCACATCCCATAACAGGGATGTCTCTAACCCCCACCACACCTGACCTCTAAATTCCCCGGGGTCTCCAGACTCTTGAGAGTTAGGTGCAGCATCTCTAAATGAACAGAGAGACCCAGCAGTCCTCTATTGTATGTGTGCTAGGGGCCTCATATCAGCTGGTATGTGCTGCCTGTTTGGTGGTCCAGTGTTTGAGAGATCCTAGGGATCCCGATTGATGGAGACTGTTGATCCTCCTACAGGTTCGCCCTCAGCTTCATTCAGCCTTCTCTAATTCAACAGCAGATGTCAGCTGTTTCTGTCCATTGATTGGGTGCAAATATATGCATCTAACTCTTTCAACTGCTTGTTGATTCTTCAGGAGTCCTGTTATGGTAGGTCCCTTTTTTCGAGTGCTCCATAGCCTCTGTAATAGTGTTAGGCCTTGGGACCTCCCCTTGAGCTGGATCCCACTTTGGGCCTATTGCTGGACCTTCTTTTCCTTGTGCTCCTCTCAATTTCCATCCCTGCAATTCTTTCAGACAGGAACAATTATGCGTCAGAGTTATGACTATGGGATTGGTCCCTCTCCCTCATTTGAGGCCCTGTCTTCCTGCTGGTGGTAGGCTCTAGAAGTTCCCTCTCCTTACTGTCAGACATTTCATCTAGGGACCCTCCCTTTGAATCCTGAGAGTAGCTCACCTCCCAGGTCTCTGGTGGATGCTGGAGGATCCCCCTCCCCAACCTCCTATATCCAGAGGTTGTCTGTTTCCATTCTTTCTGCTGGCTCTCAGGTCCTTTTCCCTACCCAATACCAGATCAGGTTCCCCTCTCTTCCTCCACTCCCCTGCCTCATCCACTTTCCCTCCCATGTCTCTCCTTCCCTTCCCACTTGTGATTGCGTTCTTCTCCCTGCCGAGTGAGACTGAGGTGTCCTCACTTGAGCACTTCTGCTTTTGGGCCTTTTTGAGTTCTATGGACTGTCTCTTGGGTATTCTGTACTCTTTTTTGGCCAATATTCACTTATTAGTGAGTACATACCATGCATGTCCTTTGGGTCTGAGTTACCTCACTCAGGATAATATTTTCTAGTCCCATCCATTTGCCTGAAAAACTCAGAATGTTCTCATTTTTGATAGCTGAGTAGTATTCCATTGTGTAAATGACACATTTTTTACATACATTCTTCTGTCATAGGGCATCTAGGTTGTTTCCAGCTTCTCGCTACCACAAAAAAGGCTGCTATGAACATAGTGGAGCACAAGCCCCTGTGGCATGGTGGGGCATTTATTAGGCATATTCTCAAGAATGGCATAGCTGGTTCTTCAGGGAGATCTATTTCTAATTTTCTGAGGAACCCCAGATTGAATTCCAGAGTGGTAGTACCAACTTGCAATCTTACTAGCAATGGAAGAGTGTTCCTCTTTCTCCACATTCTCACCAGCATCTGCTGTCTCCTGAGTTTTTGATCTTAGCCATTCTGACTGATGTGAGGTGAAATCTCAGGGTCCTTTTGATTTGCATTTCTCTGATCACTAAGGACTTTGAAGATTTTTTTTTTTAGGTGCTTCTCAGCCATTCCAGATTCCTCAGTTGTGAAATCTCAGTTTAGTTCTATACTTCTATACCCCATTTTTTGATTGAGTTATTTGGTTTTTTTGTTTGTTTGTTTTTGGTTTGTTTTTGTTTTTGTTATTTGGTGATTAGCTTCTTGATTTCTTTATAAGTTTTGGATATTAGTCCTCTATTAGATGTTGGGTTAGTGAAGATTTTTTTCTCATTCTATAGGTTGCTGATTTGTCTTACTGACTATGTCCTTTGCCTTACAGAAGCTTTCCAGTTTCATGAGATCCCATTTATCAGTTCTTGATCATAGAGCATGAGCCATTGGAGTTCTGTTTATGAAGCTTCCCCCTGTGCCAATGAGTTCAAGGTTCTTTCCCACTTTCTCTTCCATTAGATTCAGTGTTTCTGGTTTCATGTTGAGGTCCTTGATCCATTTGGACTGGAGCTTTGTGCAAGGTGACAAATATGGGTCTATTTTCATTTCTCTACAGACAGACAGACAGAGCAGCACCATTTTTAAAAGATGCTTTCTCTTTTCCATTGTATATTTTTTTGCTTCTTTGTCAAAGATCAAGTGTCTATAAGTGTGTGGTTTTATTTCTGTATCTTCAATTCTATTCCATTGATCAACATGTCTGTTTCTGTACCAATACCATTCAGTTTTTATCACTATTGCCCTCAAGGTCAGGGATGGTGATTCCCCCTGCCATTCTTTTATTGTTAAGAATTGCTTTTGATATTCTGGGTTTTTTGCCTTTCCAGATGAATTTGGGAATTGCTCTTTCTATGCCTTTGGTTGGATAATCATTTTTATATGTTAATTCTGCGAATCCATGAACAAGGTAGAACTTCAGGAAAGTGGCTGGATATAAAATTAACTCAAATAAATCAGTATCCTTCCTTTATAAAAATGACAAACAGGTTGAGAAAGAAATTAGGGAAACAACCCCCTTTACAATCATCATAAATATTATAAAATATCTTGTGGTAACTCTAACCAAACAAGTGAAAGATCTGTATGACAATAACTTCAAGTCTCTCAAGAAAGAAATTGAAGAAGGTGCAGGGGATTTTTTAAAGCACACTCAACTGAATTAAAGGAACAGTGGACATGATGAGAGATAATGTGGGAGAAAATAATTAGAAGAATTGATTGAATGTTGGAAAGTGGTAAAATGTTATTGTAAAATGTGACAAATAATATAGAGAACTGTGGGACTGAGCATGTTGTGAGTGGAAAGGAAATTTTATCATTGGGACTTATGAATAGCAAGAATCTGATTAGGTATCCATGGACAGTGTAAACTAAGAAGTTAGGAGAGTGAGTTCTAGAAGAGGAAAAACTATACATTTTCAGTGTCTGTAAATCATTTGGAGCATGCAAATTCAGATGATTTGAAAGAATCCTCTTTGACAAATTGAAAATTTCTGAATACAAGTTATAGCTTCTAACTAAAACTAGGGACAAGAAAATGCCCCTCCCATGCTGGAGTTCATTTGCAAATCCATGGAACATGGGAAATTCTCAGCATGAGGACTGTTTGTTTGTTTGTTTGTTTAAGTATGTCTTCTATTTTATATACTCCTGATAGCTAAGTGACTGTTATTTGTCCAAAGATAATTCTCTAGTGAGGCTCCATATGTCTCTCTTATTGTATTCACACATACCACTTTTTTTCTATACAAGGTTTTCAGAGTAAAGTCATATGTCACTTAAGAACAGGGACCCATTCTGAGAAGTACATCATAAGTTCACTAAGAGGTTAATTTGTATGAAACACTGAGCAAACATTAGCATTCTTAGATATAAACCAAATATAACAGCACCAAGTGCCATCTTAATTTAGAAATCTGATCAGAATCTGAAAAGTAATGCTGACTGTTAGATTAAATTTTTTGTCTACTGTGTAAAGATTGTCTTTGTAATATTCATATGTTGATCTCCGTACTGTACAAGTATCAGAGGCAAGAGTGGAGTATTTGCTGGACTTTGGTATTACTGTTTTTAGGATCATCACTAACCTCAGTACTTTATAAACACCTCCCTCACCTTCTGATGGATTTAATAAAGATCTGGTGGCCAATAGCTGAACCTGGAAGGGAAGGTGGGCCTGCTGGACAGAGATGGAAACTCTGGAGGAAGAATCCTAGATGTCACCAGAGTGACAGGGAGGTAGAAGGAACAGGTGCTGGGACTGAATGAAAGGTAGCCAGCCAACTGGCAGGACATGAATTAGAATTAGTTGGGTTAGAGCTAGCTGGAAGGTGCCCAGATATAGGGTCTAAGCTTTCATAAATAATAATAAGTCACTGTGTCATCAGTCAGCAGCTGGCAGGTCAGAGACTGTCTGGCAATAGCCTACAAAACAGAACGAATACTTAGCTCAGCCAGCTTATTCTTCTCCAGAAAGGTCTTCTCAATCACACATGGTGGTATTAGCTGTTACAAGTGACTGCTATCTTTCCCTCCATAGTCACTTCCTCTCCATCAGGAGGTCTAGGGTACTCTACTGCTCTAAACTTACTCACAGTACACCCACCTTCTAACAGGTCTATCCTATAAAATAGTCTGTCTCTTTTTTTCATGTATGGATACAAGCACAACTGCCCAATACTTCCTTCTTTCTACTCCCCACTCCAGTCTCAGCTTTTATACTCTATCCTTCACACTAATGGGATTTTTCAACAATATCAACAGGTTAGTAACAAATTGTAGTCACTAATTGGCGTCACATTAAGGAAAGAACTCAGGGCACATTCTCTTGGTGCCATTTAACAGAAATGACCATAGATATGAATTCTCTGCCTCACTCTTGCCCTCTTCTTTGTTGTCCTGTGCCCCCTATGAGTATGAATCCATGCCTATGTAAAGTCTGGATTTTGAATCTGTCCCTAACAAACAGCTGTCTCTCTTTTATTTAATGACACAGAAAGCATTACACAGGGAAGATACTGAACAATTTATGGAAATCTTTAAAGAGTTTCCAAAGTATTAAGTCACTGAATCCAACTGACCCCCAAATGACCCAGATAACAATCAAACCAATGCTATCGAGCAATACTCATAAATTCTGTTCAACATTTATGGTGGACATTTGTTTTATAAGGTTTTTACAAGGCTCCTTTCCTTTTAACCTACATTTACTATTTTCAGCAAATCATTATCATAACAGATAAACAAACACACTTGCATTATGTAGGGACATGGAAGGGTACATAATTTAAATTATATCAATACTCTAGCTTAGATTGTAAAAGTTGATTACATGAAATCCAAGGCAAGTAAGGTTGACTGTTACAGTGTTCTCTTAAAGGTTCCCCATGCTAAATGAACAAACTGAGTGCACAAGAATATGGAAGGTACAAGCCTTTACTATTCCCAGAGTCTGTTATTAGCTGTGTCTGTGTAGTCCAGCAAATATCCCAGTCTTCTGGGGTGTAAGAGAAACATTTATATTTCATCCCCTCAGACTCCCTCCACCTTATCCCAAGTCATTCCTGAGAATATAAATCAAATTGTATTATTCTAATGGGTAAAGCCTATTAAGGGTTCATTCAAGGATCAACATGTTGCCTTCTTCTTTGCTAGAATGTTGGCCATGATATCTTTTACTGTGGGGATTTATTCCTACAGTTACTTGGATCCTAATGGACTTATGAGAAAAAAATACTAATTGCAATCATTAGATATTTTGCATACCCTATCAATGGGTCAATACTCAGCTTTATGATTTATTTTGATGCAGAATATAGCACTATGAAACATAAAGGAAATGAGTTAAGGAAAATAAAGATTGTATTGCCACATGATTAGGACATTCATTATCTCCTAAGAGTTTGTCTTTCCAGAGACATCATCCACATGTATTTATTATATGAGCAACTAGAAGTACAGAGTATCATTGCAGTAGTGTGGGAGATTGTGGATAAAAGCTCTGTGTGTGTGTGTGTGTGTGTGTGTGTGTGTGTGTGTGTGCGCGCGCGTGAGCGTGCATGTGTGCATGGGTCAACATATGCATGTGCATAGTTATAGATGAGAAGAAATTACTTTCTGTCCCTCTCTCTCCTACCACCTCCCACTCTCTGGCCCTCCCTCTCTCCCTCTCTACATATAACACAAAGACATAAATACGCTGATTATGTTTCCAGGTATGCCTGTCTTGTAATGACCTTTCTGAGAAAGATTTCAAAGGGATGTTCATTATGAAGCCTACATTGTTTTTCTTTCCAGTCCTCAAATGATTTGCTACTTTGCTGCTATCACCTCATTTGATTCTATCACTGGGGAAATTAACTCATTGACTGTTTTCAACTTTACATGAGGCTGCCTCCTGTTCTCCGGCCCTAAGGAGTAATTTGGCAGCACACCCAGTGGGTCAATCTTAAACTCACAATAGCAGATTCTACTACTGTTTGAGCACTATTAATAACAAAGATGAGAATGGCAAGTTAACACCAGCTTCATAGCATTTCTCTATCGCTAAAGGAAATACAGGCCTAACAAAAACATCAATGCTCTGAAAATTTGTCAAAGAACTTTAGAAAGTGTGAAGAGAATTCAGACCCAAGTGGATTCTAATACAGAATACAAATACACAAATACTGAGGCTTTGTTTTTGTTTCATTTGTGTTGTTTTTTTTGTTTATTGTTTGGTTGGTTTTTTTGCTAAATGTAAATTATACTGAAATGCACCATCTACCTTTCCCATTTCAAAATTGAGTGTTTTTCCCCCAAGCCTCTCTCTAAAGATGGAGTACATTTTCAAAGGTCAAGTTTAAGCTCATTCACCTTGACAGCTGTCCTTACAGGCTCAGCATTGCACTTTCCATAATTAGTTGGAAGAAACAGCCCAGCCTTTCCATGAAAATATTTTGAAGGAGCTGACTCATTGTTCCATAAAAGTAATCACAAATAATAATAAAGACATTTAACATCTAAAGAAAGCATCACACAGTCTATTCATGTTGTTCAATAAACTTTTTAAAAAATGATAAACACGGGACTTAAATCGTGCCTTTGGGTTCTAAGCACTATTCCCTACAGAGGAGGCTATTCTCATAAGCATGAATAAATTAAGATATTTTATAAAATCACAAAGGAGACAATATGGAAGTGTAGGTAATGAGCCTGCCGAGCAATCTGTTTGAAAAGGAAATAACCTGGCTGTGAAACTTTTTTTTTGATATATTTTTTATTTACATTTCAAATGATTTCCCCTTTTCTGGCTCTCCGCTCCCCAAAAGTCCCATAAGCCCCCTTCCCTCCCCCTGTTCTCCCACCCATCCCTTCCCACTTCCTTTTGAGTTTTCAAACGGAGCACAAAAAAACTTTAAAGTGAGGAAAAAATACTGGGTTGAAGGCATAACTTTAAGAAAATCATACATATCTGCTCTCCACCTGTATTTGTATCACAACATATTTACAATTGTAATAGTGTCTCAGAAGATACACTATAAATTCAAAGTGTATGCAGTTGTCATTAGCACCCCACTTTCAGAGGGTCCAGATACCTCATAGATTTGTGGGAATTGCTGAGTGCCATTTTACCAAGCACTCAGTCAGGAAATGAAAATTAGGGATCCAAGGTTTGGAGCTGAGGCAAACTCTGATTCTGCTGACAGGTTCCAAAGGATATTGATATCTATTAGTGGTGATCATACAATGTCAAACACTGGTCATTTCAGTCATAAATACATAGAAAAGTTGGGCCTTTGGTTCATGACATTAAACAAAATTTCTGTCCTTATTCAAAACCTCGAGGTATCCTCAAGAATTATTTAACCTCCTATCATCCTTTAAACAATCAATCAGCACTGATAAGAAAATAAAATGTTGGTGAAGTAAAGTAAGGTTTGGAAAGTTTTGAATGACATTTTCTCTGTCCAAGCCTGTCTTCTGACATACTTCCTAGTATTTTAAGTTTGTTATTTACATTAAAATCCGGACAAAACAAAGGCAATCAATCATTTCAGTTTTGATTATCCTTCAGCATCCTCAATCTTCCCCAAATTCAATCAAATGAGCTTCGTTCAAAATTTGTTGGCAAGGAGGACCAGCAGCACTCTAACTGGACATAAGCTCTGCTCAAAAAGAGGGAAACCATGCCAGGCTTCAAAAACTAGCTACCTACCCAGGGCTCTTGAGGTCATTTATCATGAAGGGGTTCTTCCAACTGCCACTTCCCTAAATCAGCATAATCCTTAATTATATTCTAAATATTTCTTTTACCCACAGGTAAAAGACTCACTCTTGATCAAGAAAACTTACTTCTCTTTGCAACAGACCACTACAAAAAACCATAAAACTGATAATGCATATTCATGGAGCCCGGTCCCAACTGATACATCTATAACACAGCTCCTACACATGAGACTCAAGGCTCATTGCTGAAGAAGAGGCAGAAAAACATGTGCCAAAGTCATGAAAAGTTTGCTGGGAGATTGTGTCTCTCCCCAATGTCAGAGATGCCACACCAATGAAGTCTCACCAAAATGGCTGCCTAAACATGAATTGAACAAGAACAAAACCAATAACCATGCTAATGTGGAGGGTTCGGGGTCCTCAATTATAGACAAAGAATTACAAGCGCTGAGAGCAGGACAAATAGTCTTACTCAAAGAAGAGTTCCCAAATTGGTTATCTAATATGAAGTGGTCAACCCTGAAAACAAATTCACATGCATATAACATTAGATAGAATGAGAAAGTTGATTTTTCATATTTGGAATATATATTCCTAAATATAAATATTTATGGTTGAAATAAATTTATTTATTTAAATAAAATTATTTATACAAATAATGTTACTTTATTATTTATATAAATAAAAGATTATTCATTTTATAATTATAACTATTATATATTATTTATACAAATACAATTATTTATATACATAAAAAGTTTTATATATTTATATATATATACATATATATGTATATATATATATATATATATATATATATATATATTTACAATACATATATACCAGTAATCAAAGAAAACGAGTCCATGAGTTTGACAGAGAGAGGGGTTGGAGGGAGAAAAGAGAAGGGGAGAAATGACTGTATTATAAAATCCCCATAAAACAAACATTATAACAATATATATAATATATTGTATATTCATAATATTAAATTATTAGAATTTAAAAAACACTTGTTGAAATATAATCATCCCTAGGCCCAAAACATCAAGACTAATTTTAAAGACTTATATTTCCTAGACCTATTTTCTCAGAATATGGATTAAATTGTCAATGTAAGTAGAGGGAAGGTAGACCCCGTGGATAATCACGCAGCACAGGCCCCCAGCTCCTCAGACTCGCTGCTTTTATTAACAGCACATGAGAGGGTTAACCAGGAGAGCAAGTCAGAATTCCCAATCTCACCCAGAGTTATGAGCTACCTCTGCCAGCATGTAATTCCAGAGAGTAATTCTCTACAGAGGCGAATCCTTGGTGATTATTTTTCTCTTTTGTTTCCCCTTTCCTCCTTCTTGCTGTCCACAGGATCCTTTAGGTTTATCTATGGTTGTCAGACTGTAAGTTGTTCTTTCAGAGTTGGAAATTAAATCACAAAACAACCTTCCCTTCTGTCATTATTGCAAATGTCTGGAACGTGTTCTGACAAGGTAATCTTTTCAAAATCATATTTTCTCTGGTGTGACTTATTCCAAATGATTTCTCCGGTGACAAAAAAAACCCTCTGAGGTCCTTTCCCTGCTGTTTGAGAAGTCTTGGCTAATAAGGATACTTGAAATGACCTTGGTGTCAAATAGCACCTACTTGCTGTTGAACATTTTCTGTGACTTGGTTCTTAGGAAACTGAGATTGAATGAGCCTGAGAGACTTTCAACTAGCAACAGACACTTCAGAGGCAACCATAGAAAACCTGAAACAGGCACTCAGTTCAGCCCAGTTTGAAACATAGGTGCATCTTATATGTCAGGGTCTGGTTCTTTATTTTATAATATGAATGAAACATCAATTTTATAGGAAACTCAAAATAATTTCTCCTGAATGCACATCTTTTTTTGTTTTGTTTTGGTTTGGTTTGGTTTGGTTTTGGTTTTTCGAGATAGGGTTTCTCTGTGTGGCCCTGTCTGTCCTGGAACTCACTCTGTAGAGCCAGGCTGACCTCGAACTCAGAAATTCTCCTGTCTCTACTTCCCAAGTGCTACGATTAAAGACGTGTGCCACCACCACCCAGCGTGAATGCACATCTTTTTCAGCAACACATAAAGCACAGAAATAAATAAATAAATATCCTAAATTAAAACAATTATGAACTGGGAATTGTCAGTATATAGAGGTACAAGTCTGATAAGAAACTCTCTTAGTTAGGGTTTCTATAGCTGTGAAAAAGATACCTTCAGAATACCAAAACTAACAAAGGAAAATATAAGTTGGGTCTGTCTTCCAGTGGAGAGATTTAGTCTATTATCATCATGGTGGGAAGCATGGTGTCACACAGCCAGACATGGTACTGAAGAAGTACCTGAGAGTTCTACATGCTGACCCACAGGCAGGAAAGAGAGAGAGAGAGAGAGAGAGAGAGAGAGAGAGAGAGAGAGAGAGAGAGAGAGAGAGAGAGAGAGACTGATCTGGATTGAGACATGCCTCCCAATAGTGTCATCTAGCAAAGCCACGCCTTCCAATAGTGTCATCTAGCAAAGTCAAGCCTCCCAATAGTGCCATTCTGCCATTCTCTGGTGGTCAAACATTTAAATCTAAGAGCCTATAGGGGCCATTCTTATTTAAACCAGCATATTTCACTCCCTACTGCTTATAGACTTGCTGCTATATCATAATGCATCCAGTCGAACTTCAAAAGTCCCCATAGCCTATCACAGTCTCAACAGTTTAAAAGTCCAAAGATACATTTTTTTCTGAGACTCATGGCAGTCTCTTAACTAGGATCCTCTACAAAAGCAAAAACTAATCACATACCTATAACAAACCATGACACAGAATTTGTATGACCATTCCAAAAGGGAGAACAAGAGGGACATAGTAAGGAAACACTGGACCCCACAAAATAGTTTGAAAATAAGCTGGGAAAACTTCAAATTCTGTATCTTTGTCTGATGTCAGCAATCTTCAGATCTCCCAATTCCTTTTAGCTCTTTTGACTACAACACATTTCTCTCCCTTGCGCTGGTTCCACTCCCAGTTGGCAGGAATCCCCATGGCTCTGGCAACTTCAACCTTGGAGTCTCCAACAAAATCCAAGCTTCACTTTCTAAGGAATGGCCTTTCTAGGCCTCCATGGAGGAACAACCCTGATACACTCCTGCTCTCTGGAGTTCATTAGCATGGGAGGGAGCTTCCACAATCCCTTTCTTGTATGCTTGACTCTAAAGCCAGAACCACATGACTGAAGCTAATAAGGACTTCTGCTGGACCAGCTTTCTCTTTTTGATGGTTTCCTTCCCTGCCAAATGTAATGGAACTTGCTCTGTAGAGCAGGATGCCCTCAAACTCAGAGATCTGACTGTTTTCCAAGTGCTGGGATTAAAGATGTGTCACTTCTCCTCGCACTGATGCTTGACAAGACAACCCTCTGCTACATATGCAGTGGAGCCATGTATACTCCTTGGTTGAGTATACATGCCTTAGTCCCTGAGAGCTCTGATGGGCCTGGTTGGTTGACATTGTTGTTCTTCCTATGAGGTTGCAAAGCCCTTCATCTCCTTCAGTCCTTTCCTTAACTCCTCCATTAGGGACTCCACGCTCAGTCCAAAGGTGGGCTGAGAGCATCAGACTCTGTATTTGTAAAGCTCTGGCAGGACCTCTCAGGAGACAGCCATATCAGGCTTCTTTCAGAAGCATTTCTCACACTTGATCTTAGCCAAAAGGCCGAGAAGAGTTTCAGAAGCATTTCTTGGCAGCCACAATAGTGCTGAGGTTTGTGACTGTATATGGAAGGGGAAACTGGGAAAGGGGATAACATTTGAAATGTAAATAAAGAAACTATCCAATTAAAAAATGTGTGCTGCCACACCTGACACTAAGATTTTAAGTACTTTTCATGATGAATTTGGAAGCTTGGCTGTGGTCTTGTTCTAAGGTTACCACTCCCTTTATTCCATTTAGAAACAGGCTTTTCTTTGAACTTTTTATCTCACTCAGCACTGGACTTTGGTCTATTACATTTCCTGGTGTTCTTTTTCTTCTCAAACTGTACAATTTGTATTTTCCTTGCTCAGCTTACTCCTTTTTGACTGTACATCCACATAAGAGTCACTACTAACAACTAAGCTACACAGTCAATGCTAGACTGACTGGAAAGCTTCTCTGCAAAGGCTGTTAATACACAATTTTTCATCTTAGCCTCAAGCAGGTTTTTTGGATAAGGGCAGAAAACTGGTGCATTCTTCAACAAAATATTACAAGAACAATCTCTAGGACACGTACTAAAATTCTTTACTTCTAAAACACCTTGAACTGGAGTGATATTATAAATATATACATATTGTTATATATATATTGTTCTCTTCATTACTGTCTTCCATGTTCTCACTATTTTGGACCTTACTTAGAGCATTCAACTGTCTTCCTAATGTAATCTAAAGCTCACCTTCTGCCAACATGCAGCACAGTCAGAACTGTCACAGTAATACCTCACTCCTGGTACTAACTTCTGACTTAGGGTTTCTTTTGCTGTGAAGAAATTTCATGATCATTGCAAGTCTTATAAAGAAAAGCATTTCATTGGGGATGGCTAACAGCTTAGAGGTTTAGTCCATTAACATAATGGTAGAAAGCATTACAGCAGTCAGGTAGACATGGTGCTGGAGAAGGGACCAAGAATTCTACATCTGGTTCCATAGGCAACAGGAAGAGAGAGAACCATTGGGCCTGTCAGTTTCAGGTTCTGTAATCTCAAAGTCCACTGCCAGTGACAAATTTCCTCCAATAATGCCATACCTCCTACTAGGGCAACTCCCTGGTGTTCAAGAATCCCAGTCTATGAACTCCCGTGAACATTCTTATTCAAACCACTACACACATTAAGCATATATTAAATGAACAGAGTGATATGAGTGTGCACAGACATGAGCAGCCAGAAGATAACTTCAGTGATGAAGGTGAAAGCAAAAAGCAAATAATACAGTTTTCATTGAAATGGGAAAAATACAAAATCTAGAACAATTGTTAAGCTTTGAATTATTGCAAATTCTAACAATGAAGAAGGGGTGACATAATTCTACAAAATTGCTAACCAAAGCTATAATGCTCTTTTGTTGTGTTTTATTGTTGGATAGAAAATCAAGAATTAAGATGTTTTAAAATTTTCCCATATTTTAGTGTCTCAGACACTGAGCTATTTTCTCTAATCTAGGAATTGTCACAATTCAGTTGGTATTTCCTTTTTATGATATTACAAGGTGGCATTAAGTGTGTTTCCCCTCAGATGATAGTGAGTTATGTCTAGAAATGTGGACTGAATAAATCCTTACTCACAGAATGGGTTAGACACTATTCCCAGACATGGAGAGACTCTGACTTACACTGTGAAGCTACAAGATTACTAGTTTGTAAATTTTATGCATGATTCTGCCATATCTACACCTGGCTTCAATATACAAGAGAAGCAGTATTATGCCCATTATCAGTTTATCATCTCTCATTCTGAAGGCATCTTTTGCTGTCTGAGTATGAAACTGAACATTTCTCTCTTGGCAGTCCTCAAGATGTTAAGTTTAGTCTATAGAGGACACAGAAGGAAAGATTCCCCAATACTTAAAGTTTTCCTGTTCCTGAGACACTCAACATGCCCAGAGAAATTCCCCCTAGACGATCTAGCAAGAAGTGATTACCAGTAGTGTCTGTGCTACTTTCTGAAGATGAGCTCCAAGGTGGCCCTAGCTAGCTTATTGGCAGCTTTCTAATAATAGATTCCCAATGAGTCCAAATGTATCTGCCTCCCTTGGCAGCTTTTGGCCTGGTTGCTGGCTTACTGACTCTGCACATGTCTTGGCCTGTAAAGCTCTCTGCCCTGTAGTGTGCTACAGTGGACCCCACTGACAGCTGAATCTGTACCCTGCTGAGAAGCTTTCTTATTTATTCTGTCTTGGCACTCTCCCCCCCAGCTCTTGACTTCCAAGCCTTTCTTCTTAATCTCCTGTGACTGAGTGTTGAATCTTCACTTTTCAAATCACTATAAGGTTTCTAGGTCTTGAGTAGACCCTCAATAGAGTAGGGAGAAAACAGATAATCAATAGTTATACATTTTTTATGGATTAAATGGATATAATACACTGATAGGTGAACCTTAAAATACATACTCAAGGACAATAAATGTAAAAGTTATGTGCTGGGTTGATATTAGGGCTAAGTGATAAAATGGGTTGATTTCAAGATAAAGAAGCTATCCATCGGACTTTCTGTCAGTGCATTTCTAAAGATCTTAACACATTTAGAAAGCCAGTTTCTTCTTACTTCTGTTCTACATGATCTGTCTTATTAATACAGATATCAGCATCTCTGAATACTGATCCTAGATTCAAACAGTCTCAATTCATTCTGATATAACATAAAATGTCCTTCCACCACCAGAAAGGTTTTTAAGCATAACAAAAGCACCCAGATGTTTCCAAACACCAGATATTTAACTAGGGAGATAAATAAGTTTCGTAAAAATTGACTTAATGCTTTCTTTTGTCATCCAGATGTTTCAGTGTTGTGTTCACACTTTCCAACTATTTGGGTGCAATATGTCTTCATGCAGTTTGGCATTTGGGAGAACATACTGCCTTAGAAATGAGAAGAACAATTAAGTGGGAATAAACGTTGAATTAAAAGTTCATACCTAATTCCAAACTGTAGTTAGCAGAACTTGTGGTTTTACAAAACCTGGAAGGAGTAGCATAAGGAATTGCAGCAGCAACATCATTAGAGAAACTTGCTTTCTAAGACTACAGTTTGATGTAATCCAGTCTTCTCCCCTTGTATTTGCAAGTCACAGTGTCTAACATGGAAAGTATCCCTGAAAGACTTTATGAGCTACATTATCTCATTAGTAGATTCTGTTAAGATACCTCCCTCTTTACATAGGATCTCTTTTTATCCTCTCATTGAAAATTGATATTTTTCATGTAATATATCCTGATTATGGTTTCCCTTTCCCGGTTCCTCCCTATATCCTCTCACAGCCTGATCCGCATTCTTTCTGTCTCTCATTAGAAACTTAACAAATATCTAAGGGAATATACTACAATATAATTCAATACAATAAGATAAAATTAAAACTAACAGCAGAATAGAAAACAACAAAAAGGAGGAAAAAATAAGAAGGAGCCCAAGAAAAAGCAAAAGAAATTGATATTTCTTGCCCATGCACTCAAGAATCCCATAAAAACACTAAACTGGAAGAGATGGTATATATGCAAAGGACCTATATGTTTAAATGAGAAAATAAAAACACATAAAAATAAAAAGAAGAAGATTTTTGAGACATAAAATGTGTGGCATGACTTTGAGGCAAGGAGCCTTAAAAGATATCATTGAGTTCATTTTTTGTTGGCCATTTACTACGGGGCAGGAAGACTACACTTAAGAATAGTTTGCTGTTTTCCCTAGTGAGATTTTCTCAAAGAAAACTAAACTTTCATGGAGATGCCTTTCATCTGTAGGCCCCATGTGGTGCAAAGCCTGCAGAGGCCCTGTGCATGCTACTCCAGCCTCTGCAAGTCCATATGTGTGTTAGTTTTATTTCATGTAGGACTTGTTTACTTTGTGAATGTTACAGTCTTTCCATCTCCTCTTCCAAAGGATTCCCTGTGCCTCAAGAGGAGTGATTTTTATGGAGACATCTCACTAAGAACTTGAGTGTCCCAAGGTCTCTTATTCTCTATACATTTTCTGGCTATGTGTCTCTGAATTTGCTCAGAGCTATTATAGAAAGAATCTTCTCTGATGATGTCTGAGCAAGGCTCTGATCTATGAGTATAACATCATTAGAAGTCGTTTTATTGCTATATTCCGTTAGAACAGTAGCATGTGGTTTTACCTTAGGTTTCTGGGATATTTAGTCTCTTATTCTTGGTCACCCAAGTAATTTCAGTTATGAATTGTATCTTGTGCAATGGGCCCCAAGTCAAATGTCAGGGAACCATTGTAGGTCAAAAGGGTTGCAGTTGGCTTGGTGTCTATGTTTTTTCCTTTGATAGGATGCAAAGTGCATTCTTGTGCTAAAGATATTAGAACACAGAGAGAAAGGCTCTAGGCAAGCACATGTGACTACTCCAAATTCAATAAGGTATGTAGGTGTTGTCTTCAGCAATGAACACTGCCATTAGTTTGAGGAAAACAACCTATAGCCTTGACAAAAGCCTAGGTTGATTGGAGGTTTCCAGTAGACCCATTTGGCCAACAAATCAATTAAATGTAATTAATTGATGACAAGAGATGGCTGGTGAGGCTCTCTTTCCCCCATTATTTGGCAATTTCCTTTAGGTCTCCTTCATATACACATACATCATCTACATCTACATCTACATAGACATAGACATAGACATATACACATACATCATATACATATATATATACATCATATACATATACATATACTACATATACACTGTATACATATGCATCATATACGTATACGTATACATCATATACATATACATCGTATACATATACATCATATGCATACACATATGCATACACATATGCATACACATACACATATACATATACATAAGCTTCCATAGAACCCCTCAAATGACTCTTAATTTTACCTGTTCTCCTCCCTTGTTCCTCTCTCACCTCCCCACTTTATTTTCCAGTTCAAGTCACTATCCCCATTCCATCCATAACAATTTATTCTATTTCTATTTTCTGAAAAGATATGTGTGTCCCCCCTGGTTTCTTACTCCATCTATAACTAAACATTTCCAATTCAATGGCCTGCTTATCATTGATTTATAGCTAATGTCTACATACAAAGAGATAATACTATATTTGTCTTTCTAGGTCTGGGTTACCTCACTCAGGATGATTTTTTTTCTAATTCATCCATTTACCTGTAAATTAAATGTATGATTTCATTCTCTCTTAGTCAGGGTTTCTATTCCTGCACAAACATCATGACCAAGAAGCAAGTCGGGGAGGAAAGGATTTATTCAGCTTACACTTCTGCATTGCTATTCATCACAAAAGGAAGTCAGGACTGGAACTCAAGCAGGTTAGGAAGCAGGAGCTGATGCAGAGGCCATGGAGAGATGTTCCTTACTGGCTTGTTTCCCCTAGCTTGCTCAGCCTGCTCTCTTATAGAGCCCAAGAGTACCAGCCCAGGTATGGCACCACCCACAAGGGGCCCTCCCCCTTGATTACTAATTGAGAAAATGCCCCACAGCTGGATCTCATGGAGGCACTTCCCCAAATGAAGCTCCTTTCTCTGTGATAACTCCAGCCTGTGTCAAGTTGACACACAAAACCAGCCAGTACACATTCATTAGCATCTGATTATTATTCCATTAAATAAATGTTTAACATTTTCTTTATCCATTTTTCTTTTAAGGAATACCCCCTCTCTCCATATCACTTCAATATAGTTCTTGAAGTTCTAGCTAGAGCAATTAAACAGCATAAGGAGGTCAAAGGGACACAAATTGGAAAGGAAGAAGACAAACTATCACTATTTGCAGATGATATGATAGTATACTTAAGTGGCCCAAAAAACTCAACCAGAGAACTCCTACAGCTGATAAACAACTTCAGCAAAGTGGCTGGTTACAAAATCAACTCAAGCAAATCAATAGCCTTTCTATACTCAAAGGATAAGCAAACTGAGAAAGAAATTAGGGAAATGACACCCTTTACAATAGCCACAAACAGCATAAAGTATCTTGGGGTGACTCTAACCAAACAAGTGAAAGACCTATACGACAAAATCTTCAGATCTCTGAAGAAGGAAATCAAAGAAGACCTCAGAAAATGGAAAAAACCTTCCATGCTCATGGATTGGCAGGATAGTTAAAATGGCCATCTTGCCAAAAGCAACTCAGTTCTTCATAGAGTTAGAAAGAGCAATTCTCAAATTCATCTGGAATAACAAAAAAAAAAAAAAAAAAACAGGATAGCTAAAACTATTCTCAACAGTAAAAGGACTTCTGGGGGAATGAGTATTCCAGACCTCAAACATTATACTACAGAACAATAGTGATAAAAAATGCATGGTATTGGTACAATGTCAGGCAAGTGGATCAATGGAATAGGATTGAAGACCCAGAAATGAACCCACACACCTATGGTCACTTGATCTTCGACACAGGAGCTGAAAACATCCAGTGGAAAAAAGATAGCCTTTTCAACAAATGGTGCTGGTTCAATTGGAGGTCAGCATGCAGAAGAATGCAAATTGATCCATTCTTATCTCCTTGTACTAAGCTCAACCCCAAGTGGATCAAGGACCTCCACATAAAATCTGACACACTGAAACTGGGGAAGACCCTTAAAGACATGGGCACAGGGGAAAAGTTCCTGAACAGAACACCAATACCATACGCTCTAAGAGCAAGAATTGACAAATGGGACCTCATAAAACTACAAAGTTTCTGTAAGGCAAAGGACACTGTCAAAAGGACAAAATGTCAACCAACAGATTGGGAAAGGATCTTCAGCAACCTAAATCTGACAGAGGGCTAATATCTAATATATACAAAGAACTCAAGAAGGTAGACACCAGAGAACCAAATAACCCTATTAAAAAGTGGGGTACAGAGCTACACAAAGAATTTTCCCATGAAGAACTTCAGATGGCTGAGAAGCACTGTAAGAAATGTTCAACATCATTAGTCATTAGGGAAATGTGAATCAAAACAACCCTGAGATTTCACCTCACACCAGTCAGAATGGCTAAAGTTTAAAACTCAGGAGACAGCAGGTGTTGGCAAGGATGTGGAGAAAGAGGAACACTCCTCCATTGCTGGTGGGATTTCAAGATGGTACAACCACTTTGGAAATCAGTCTGGCAGTTCCTCAGAAATCTATGCATGACACTTCCAGAGGACCCTGCTATACCACTCCTCGGCATTTACCCAGAGGATTCCCCGGCATGCAATAAGGACACATGCTCCACTATGTTCATGGCAGCCCTGTTTGTAATAGCCACAAGCTGGAAATAACCCAGGTATTGCTCAATGGAGGAATGGATACAATAAATGTGGTATATTTACATAGTGGAGTACTATTCGGCCATCAGAAACAATGAAATCATGAAATTCTTAGACAAATGGATGGATCTGGAGAACATCATACTAAGTGAGACAGCCTAGTCTCAAAAGATCAATCATGGTATGCACTCTGATAAGTGGCTATTAGCCTAGAAATGTGGAATACCCAAGACATAATCCACATATCAAATAATGTCCAAGAGTAATGGAGGAGTGGCCCCTGGTTCTGGAAAGACTCAGTGCAGCAGTATAGGGGAATACCAGAACAGGGAAGTGGGAAGGGTTGAATGGGGGAATAGGGTGAGGAAAGAGGGCTTATGGGACTTTCGGGGAGTGGGGAGCCAGAAAAGGGGAAATCATTTGAAATGTAAATGAAAATATATTGAATAAATTTTAAAAAAGGAAAAAAGGAATATCTCAGTTGTTTTCAATATGTGGCTATTATGAATAGAGCAGCAATGAACTTGGTTGAGCAAGAGTCTCTGTGGTAAGATGAAATATCCTTTGGGTAAATGTCCAATAGTAGTATAGCTGGATCTTGAGATAGATAGTTTCCATCTTCTTAATTAACTACCACAGTGATTTTCACAGTGGCTGTACAAGTTTATAATCCCACCATCAATGGTTTAATACCCCCAATCCCATCATCAATGGATTAATTAATACCTTTACCCCACATCCACTCAGGCATAACCTCTTAGTTGATTTATTCATTTAAGCCATTTTGATGGATATAAAATGAAATCTCAAAATAGTTTTGATTTGCACTTCTCTGATGACTAAGGATGTTGAACATTTCTTTTAATTCTTAGCTATTTGAGTTTCTATTTTGAGAATTCTTTCTTTAGAAATGCACCCCATTTTTAATATTGCCATTTGTTTCTTGATACTCCTCTGAGCTCTATGTACTTTGCATATTAGCCATCTATTGGGTGTGTAAAACTATTTTCCCAATTATGTAGGCTTCCCTTTTCTTGGATGATAGTGTCTTTTGTCAAATGTTCAGTTTCATAAGGTCCCAAGTGGACTTTAATTGTTGATCTTGATGTCTGTGTTATCTGTGTCCTATTCAGAAAGTGTTTTCCTGTGCCAACAAGTTTATAGCTATTCCTCAGTTTGTATTCTATAGGGTACAGTGTATCTGGTTTTATATTGAGGCCTTAGATCTATTTGAAACTGAGTTTTTCAAACAATAAATCTATTTGAATTTCTCTATATGGAAGCATCCATCTTGACCAACACTATTTGTTGAGGAAGATTTCTATGTCCAGTGTGTATTTATGGCTTCTTTATCAAAATTAGGTGTCCATATGTTTGTAGATTTATGTCTTGCATGTCAGTACAGTTCCATTGATTGACTTTTCTTTTCTAAATGACACACACACACACATATATAAATGACATATATATATATGTGTGTGTGTGTGTGTGTGTGTGTGTGTGTGTGTGTGTGTGTGTATGTGTGTGTATGTGTGTCTTTTCTAACAGAGCCAGTTTTTCATCCTTAACTGTTAGGGTTTTTTTTTTTTTGACTATTTAGCATTTAACATCTAGTAAGGTGTGAAGTAAAGTACTTAGCTCTTGAGTAGCTATTCCAATGGTGGACCTTAACCAATTAATATCTTCCAACAATTTTGAAAAATCACTAAGAGTTCTTAATTGGTCTTTCTTGATTTGTACCTTCTGTGGTCGAATTTCCTGTAGACTTACTTATGCCCTAGATAATAGACTCTCCTCTTTGTATTTTTTTCAGGAGCAACTTGTAATCCCCAGCAAGGCAAGATTCTCTTATGTCATCAAGTATTTTTCTAAGGTATCTCTGTTTGAATCAGCTAGCAAAATATCATCCATATAACGATAAAGTATTGATTTGGAGAATTGTTTATGAATTATTGCTAATGACCCTTGCACAACATAGGACTACTTAAGATTCCTTATGGCAACAATTTTCAGTGATATCTCTTTATTGGACAATTACGATATCAGCAGGTACTGAGAAAGCAAACCTTTATCTTGTATTTATAAAGGGATAGTGAAAAAGCAATCTTTTAAATCAATCACCATAATAGACCACACCTTAAGTAACAATGAAGGCAATTGGATTCAGGACTGTAACGAACCCACTCGTTGAATGAGTTTCTCTCAGAGGAATCGACATCCTTCATTTGCCAGATTCTTTTTAATATCAAATACAGGATATTTCTAAGAGCTGGTGGACTCTTCTTTATTTGGAGCCTCCAGCTGTCCTTGTATCAGCTGTTCTAGTGCCCACAATAGTTTCCTTGTCATATTCAACTTCTCTCTCCAAATAGGTTCAATACAGGAGTCAACCACCTTAATGGTGGGTCCATTGGTATTTTATCAGCACTGACTCCCTCAAATAAATTTGTAGATACAGCCTCTGCTTTTTCCTGTTTATGGACAACTTGGACAGTCTGTTACTATTCTTGATAACACTTAAATATCTTTATCAGGAACATCCATTATTTTATGGCTTTTCCCTGAATTTGGAGAAATGCTCCCACTGCTAAAACAAATCTCTTCCCCATAAATTCCTGGCTATATCAGTCACATATGGCCTTAGTATTCCTATTTGACCTTCTGGTCCTATACCTTTAAGCCATTTTCATTTTGATTTACCTGGGATAAAGTTCCAGCACCTTGAAATTGTATATCTACCTTTGGAAGAGGCCAATTTGGAAGCTAAGATTCTGGTAATATTATGGTTACATCTGTCTGGTGTCTAACATTTCTTCAATTTCAATGTCATTTAAAAATACCTTTAGTTTTAGCTTATGATCATCTATAGAAGTTTGCCAAAATATTTTTTGTCTTTCCTATGCTCTCTGGTTTATCTTTTGAAGCTGCTCTGACCTTGATATCTGAGTTTTTAATTTGTATTTTTGAAGCAGTGTTCCTTAACCATTTTGCAGACAAGCTTTTTCATTGCTGATATTAAATGGCTAATCTGAATTTGATATTTGGGCCTGTGAGAGGCCTTCCTGGGTGGTTTTTGATAAGAGATTACTTTGTATGTCCCTTGTTGATCAACATCATTAGTCCAACGTCGACCTTTGCCACACCCTTTGCATAGTTCAAAGAACTAAATTAGTTTAGTTCTTTCTACAATTATTTTTGAAATGGTCTTGCACACCACAATTAAGACATCTGAGACTTTAGATTTTTTCAAGACCTTTACAGATCACTTCTATTAAAATCACATCATATGAATGAGAGTAAATATCAGCCAGTCGTATTTCTAATCCATTAATCAAGAGTTGCTGATCTTACCTTTAAAGGTCCAATCACCTCCTTAAATTCAGCATTAGCATTTTCAAATAGAACTTGCATCTGGACCTCTGCATATAGACTCTCACTTAATAGCTGACCTTGAGAAATATTAACCTCTTCTCTTATTTCTCTGTTCCATTTCCCTTGCCTCTTCTCCTTGCCATAAACCCCATTGTAACTATGGACCAGGTTCTAATATTGCTCTTGGCTTATCTTTCCAGTCTTGGGGGATTATACTATTTTGAATTACCCAAGAATTTAATATCTGTTTTACAAATGGTAAGTGTATTCCATAATAGTTAACACTTTTAAAACACTGTTTTTCAAACCCAATATGTCTATGGGGTGCCACCCATCTTCTTCAGATTCCTGGGGTGTCCATCATCTGCTGTCATGTGTTGTACATTAGCTGGGTAAGCTAAGGTAGGTTTCTAACATTTCACATTCCTGATTTTCATCGTATGGTGGTCCAGTAGGTTTTGGCCTTTTTTTCCTCTGCCTCAATTTTAGAATCTTCCTTGATTTTATTTATAATTTTTTCAAACTGCTCTCCTATGAATTGTCTCCAACTTTCATCTTCCTCCTTTTCTTCTATCTCTATCATCTTAGTATCTACTTCGTTTTTATTTATAAACTTTTTGAATTTTTCCTCAAAGGTTTTTCTCCATTTTAAATTTTTCTCTCTTTCTTTTACCTCTATCAGTATTTCCCTCATTTCTTTTATAACTTTTTAATTTATCTTCTAATACTCAACTTCATTTTTAATGTTTCTCTTTTTCTTTAATCTCTAAAGCACTTTTCTGTGAGAAAGCATGAGAAGCCACCTTGGCTATCAGGACTAAAATAAAGATTATCAATATGATAGTAATTATGATTGATAGCATGTCTGTTTCAAATAGGCCATTTATCTTCTCTTTTATTTCTATCGTTAGGCCATTTGAAATGTCATTATATAGTCTAAACACTGTATTGCTGTGCCTTTCATCTTTATGAATATTATTTCTTTAAATGTATCTGATTTTACACTTGATCTTAGCCAAAAGGCCAAGAAGCGATGATGTATCTGTTTTTAATTATTTATATTTATCTGAATATTCACACATAGTCCTTCTCTCTTTAGCATAAAATCATCAATTTAAACATTTTTTAACCTGGTCAGAAGTTTGGGTGCTTTAGATTTCTTCTGTGTGTCTCTGTCTTTGCCTTTGTCTTCTTCCCCTGTTTATTATAGGATATTGCAGTAGTTAGTGGCACCCAGCATTTAGTTACAGGGAGGAAGCAGACCTCCCTGTATTATACCCATAGGGATTAACAGGAAAATGTGTCTCACCAAACACTGGACCCTAGGCTGTCCCTGCTTACCCTCGGGAATCCCCAGAGCCCTGGGTAAAGTCTGAGAAACTGCATGGAACCTGCCAGCTGAACTAGCTCAAGCTCAAAGCTGCCAGTGGATTTGGGATGTTTGTCCCAGCTATCAGCAGAAACCCAGCCTCCCCTGTGGCACAATCTGGTTGAGTGCATAGCTTCACCCCATGTGGGGATCCTTTCCAGCCCCCAAATCATATGTGCCTAGTTAATACGTGTTCTGATCTTCAGAACCATGTAATACTTGGGGGAAATCACTGCTGGTGTCATGTGATGAAACGGCTCTGCTGTTCCAGCTCTGCGCAGCATATGTGTGAGCCACCGTGGGAGCTGAGCTCTCTCCGCAGTCCGGGGAGCACAAGGCTAGTCCAGGCACTGTAGTTCTGCTGGTCAAGAAACTGTGCCTGAGAAATGCACTTGGCTTAGGTTCCCCCCATATCTATCTAGGAACCTGGTATGTTATCAAGGAGAGCTTGTCTTGTACTTCTTATGGTGTCTTTTCAGGCTCTAGACCTATTTCTTTCTAAGCTTGGATGCTATACCAAATATAGGATGAAATTTTAAAAGTGCAAGTTTTTTGTAACCTGGCTAGCCACCAAATAATTGGACGGGGAAACTCTCAGATTTATTCAGCAACTTTTAAGCACACTAAGCAGATGTGCCTAAGCCTCTATGCTATCTAGTTACTTCACAGCCACACCCCCTACTTTCTTTCATTTAGACTCTCCTTGGCTCATTCTGCTGTAGAGTTCTTATCCACATGGAGAACTCCCCTGGCCACTCCTTCTCACGCCCAACCTCATGGTGATCTCCTCCTCCTCCTCCTCCTCCTCCTCCTCCTCCTCCTCCTCCTCCTCCTCCTCCTCCTCTTCCTCCTCCTCCTCCTCTTCCTCCTCCTCCTCCTCCTCCTCCTCTTCCTCCTCCTCCTCCTCCTCTTTCTCCTCCTCCTTGTCTTCCTCCTTCTCCTCCTCCTTGTCCTCCTCCTTCTCCTCCTCCTTGTCCTCCTCCTCCTCCTTGTCCTTCTCCTCCTCCTCCTCCTCCTTGTCCTCCTCCTCCTCCTTGTCCTCCTCCTCCTCCTTGTCCTCCTCCTCCTCCTCCTCCTCCTCCTCCTTGTCCTCCTCCTCCTCCTCTTCCTCCTCCTTGTCCTCCTCCTTCTCCTCCTCCTTGTCCTCCTCCTCCTCCTCCTCCTCCTCCTTCTCCTCCTTCTTGTCCTCTTCCACCTCCCCCTCCTCCTCTTCCTCTTCCTCCTTCTCCTCCTCCTTGTCCTCCTCCTCCTCCTCCTCCTCTTCCTACTTCCTCTCTTTCTCTCCCTCCCTCCCTCCCTCCCTCCCTCCCTCCTTCCCTCCTTCCCTACCTCCAAGGTGCTTTCCTTCCTTATTGGTCATTTATATCTGCATTTTATCGTTATTCTTTTTCTTACACAATACAACCCAACCACAGCCTCCTACCCTCACCCTTCCTTTCCCTTCTGCCACACTGCTCTCAACCTCTTCTCTCTCACCAATTACTGAGTTGTTCCGTTTGTTGTAAGCATATATTATTCCCATTGCTTTGATTATGCATTTTGTACCTCTTCAGCTGTATTTTATAATGTTTTATTTATTTATCTGTCATTTGTTGACTATATTTTGTTGTAAATTGTCTCGTATCAGGATATTGTCTCTGAGTTTTCTTTATTTTCCTTCTTTATGTTTTTAAAGTCATGGATAAAAAAAATTAATAAGACAAATATGAGCCAAAGGGCTTTCTGTGCTGAACCAGAAGGTCTTCATTCTGAACCTCCAAAGATGAATTCTGGGTGGTTATTCAGCTTTAGTGTGGTTTGCTTCCAGCAGACAACCAAGAACTGGAAGCAGCAGGTTCTTGTCCTGGTTTTGATGTGTGCTGTGCATTTTGAATGATCCAAAGCAGTGATATACAGGCTTCTCTCTTCCAGCTGGAGCCCATTGAATTGTTCATAACTCAGACATTTATTTTATACTTGCACACATCTATTGCACTCTTTGTATGTATTCACAAAATTATTCACATATATAATTCCCTTTAGGCACATAGTGTACAATAAATCCCCATAATACCACAATATAGACACTTTTATGTTCTCAAAATGCATGAGAACACAATCTTCCTCCACTTCTTTCTACAACAACAGAGAGCTGGTAATTCTTTGAATGGGTGACTTGCAAGAGCATCCCAGCATCTGCTGCTATACTTGTTATCAAGCACGCTGCCCTCACAAAAACACCACATATCAGAGCATCTTGATAGAAAGGAACCTTGGGGAACTAACTCCTCAAATAAGAGAAATGAAATAAACAAAGGTGGAAATTTTCCCAAGCTTGCACCCTAGTGAGTCAGGCAAAGTTGGAAAAGGTGTCTCTAATTGCTTATAGCACAGCACACCTTGGTTTTCCTTAGCTCTCAGTAATCTTCCTTCCTTCTTTTGCTAACATTAAACTTATTCAAAGATGTTTTCTGCCCTATTAGGCTCACTTCAAAATTATTCTTTTATAAAAACTATATAGATTCATTATTATCGCTAATAGAGAAATTGGGGCTATCCTCATATATTTCAGATGACATGAGAAGATGAAAATCAGTAGAGGCTTCCTGAGAGTAAATTATCAAGGCAGACATGAACTCACATAGGCAGAACTTCAAGGCAACTATTCTCCATCTAGTCTGACTACTGAAGTAGACATCTCATTACCAATGTCACCTTTGAGATACTTAGTCTGCATCCATTCTGCAGTCAGAAATAATTTGTGTGGGAAGGAAAATTTCATGGTATAGACAGGCTCATTATATATGTTGTATAATTTGTAATTGTACTCTTAAGAAATTGGGTAATGATGTACTGTGTATATACAAATATAAGAATAAATAACATTGCAGGGCAGTGTCACTTTCTTCAAATGTATCACCTATAGATAACTTAATGATTACATACACACACACACAGAGAGAGAGAGAGAAAGAGAGAGAGAGAGACAGAGAGAGAGAGAGACAGAGAGAGACAGAGAGAGACAGAGAGAGACAGAGACAGACAGACAGACAGAGAGAGAGAGAGAACTATAGGATATCACCTTCTGCACCCTCCCTTCCCTTCTGCCCCCTTCTCCAGCAGATAACACAGATCATCTCCTCCAGTGTTCCTCCCCACTCATGTGTGTTCATCAGTCACCCTTACCTAGTGACCCATGTCCCTATCTTCTGAAAAGGATATAGTTAAATAACAACTAGCTGATGAAAAATATCCAGAATGATTTTTCCTTGAAACCATAATCATAGAGAAGCATCTGGGTCATGAAAGACACTTGGCAAATGGTATTTTATGAAGATCACTGATTTCTAAGTTTTATAATGTCCATCTGATTACTAAAATGTTAATAATATAGCATGCCATCATCAAGCCTCAATTTTTTCAGGAACTTAAATTAACTAATCACCCACAGACACCTTCTTTTCTGAACTATATTTTTATCTACATATGCAATCGCAAGACTACATTGACCAATTAGCTAAATCAGCATTGGGGTTTTTTTTTTTTGATGATATATTTTGCAGTATGTATTTGTAGTTTGGGGAATGGCATAAAGAAATGCTAATTATATTCTCAAAGGATGCCATACTCTTGGGGTGAAGCTCAGTAGTAAAGTATTTGCCTAGAATTTGCCTAGATTGTTCAGTCCTGGGTTTTATCTTCAGCAGAAAATCAAACAAACAAACACAACAGTACTAGTCAGTAAACTGTTCCTGTCACAACATTGTAGTGGAAAAGAAGTAAGGAGTTGTAGATGTTCAGAACAAAGGAGAGATCCTTTCAAAAGAGGGCTTGATGTATCAATAATCTCTTCAAAAAGCAAGGGTGCTGTCAGATGGTAGACAGCAAAAAACCTTGAAAGATCATTTACCCTTGGACTGCTGACTGTGAAACAATTACAGGTTGCTAATAGAAGACAAATACCATCACATAATCATTGATTGAAAACTTTCTCTTTTAGATGTATATATTTATAGGGGGCATGTGGATATGAGTGCTGTTGTCTGTGGATCAGATATGTTTGATTCTGTTGAGCTGGAGTTACAGAGGATAGTGGGAACTCAATGTGGGTCCTTTTCAAGAACAGTATACATTCTTAACTGGTAAGTTGTCACACACACAGACACATACACACACATACATGCATGCAAACATGCACATGCATGTGCACACACACATTTACTTATCAGTATACATATGTGTCAGTGTGCATGCATGCCACATATATGATGTATGCAAGCTCACAGATTCCAGAAGACAGTGGTGTATACCCTGGAGTTAGAGTAACATTTTCTGATCCACGTCATGGTGGGTGCTGTGACCTAAAGGAAGGTCCTCTCCTAGATCTGCAAGAGTTCTTAACTGCTGAACCATCCCTCCAATCCCTAAAAGCACTGATTTAAAAAATTTAGCCTTGTGAAATCATTTTTCAAAACTGTGAACTCAACTCTTGATCTAGTCCAAGAATCAGTGTGAAAACTAATCAGTGTCACATTAAACTGTGACATTCTCAGGGCACGTGTCACCTTCATATCAGTCTTGAGTAAGTTTTGTTTTTCCTTAAAATGATGTTACTAAATATCACTAATAGAATCCATGCTTGGATTATTTTAAAGGAATGCAATACGTTGTAGCATGTAACATCCTGGACTAAGGATGCAGTTGGCATTGTTGTTCACTTCTGTGATATTATATTAGGTGCTAATCCAGGCTCTCCACATAGTCCAAACCTCGAGCTATTGCAATCCTGCCAATGGTTCTTTTACACAGGAATGTCTAGCAACAACATAACTCCAATAGATTGAGATGACATGTACAAAAGACCTTAAACTTAAAATACAGTCAATGTGGGCATATTTATATAAACCAAATGTAGAATATACTAATTTGTTATTCTTTTTTTTAAGATTTATGTTTTATTCGATATATTTTTTATTTACATTTCAAATGATTTCCCCTTTCCTGGCTCCCCACTCCCTGAAAGTCCCATAAGCCCTCTTCCCTCCCCCTGTCCATATCAAAAGAAGGAGACACAGTAGCCTAAAGAGCCCTTTACGTTCCTCCCATCTCTGCCAGCTAGGTACCAATGTCCTTATTTATTAACTTCACTGTCAAGAAGACAATTCAATGCCTGCCTCTACTGTGTCTCTAGTAGTTTTTTGTTGACCAAAAGATCTTTATTTCTGGCTTCTCTTTGAATCAGATTTTGGATTGTAGCATTCTGCATTCTAATCAAGTTGCCGTTCTATCTAAACTATAGCAGACATTTCATGAGCCTTCATGCTGACACTGTCTTTGCTTTCTGAATCCTATATTCAGGAATTCTCTTCTACAGCCAAGCTACACCTGATCTACCTGTCTCTGCATTTATTACTGGATTTACAATAGTCCATTTCTAACGTCCTTTTATTCTGTCTAGGAGAGCGAATTCTAGAGGAAAGTCCAAACTTAAACACTATTCATCCCATGAACAGAAACAAACTCACACTTAATCGCTTACATGAAATTATTAAACATCCATCATGATACAAAAGATTAATACTGTATTTTGAACCCAAAGTAGCAACATAAAACTGCCCTCTTATGTAGTTTTGTGCATAGCATAATTTTATTATGCTGCTTTATTTTATAGTTTTATTTACTTTATTTATGTTTTATAGTCTTATTTATTTAATTTATCTTTATAGTTTTACTTTAGCAACATAAAGCACATACCTCTCTTATGTGCCTTCCACAGGACAGGTTATAAAATTCAGGAAATACTTTAGAGTTAAACTTGCAGCTGATCACAGCTGTCAAGTTAGCAACAGATGGACTCACCCATCAAATGGCCATATGGGCTGACAAGTGACCCATAAAAAGTCTCAGCCACTAGAGAATCTCCAAATGTTACAATGGAAGAATAAAAAATCAAAAGAAATCAAGGATGCACTAGAAACTTTAACTACAAGAAAAAACAAGTCCATTTATGCCCTCCTGCTCATTTACCTAAGTAGCATTCCAGAGGATCTGTAATAATCCACTTGGCCTTCAGATGTTTATTAGTTTATTAATGCATTATTTTGTGCCATAGGCTATGACTAATAGAACTGTTAATACACATATTCCGAACTAAATAGCAGTCCATAGATTATTTTTATAAAAAGTATATTTTTCAGAATGTCTACTCATAAACAGGAAGAGTGACTAACAGGAATAGTGATTTTAAAACTTAAAATATAGACAGATGGAGGGTCAACCCTAAAGGCTGCATTTTTATGACCAGAGTGAAGTGATCTTCCAGGGGGTTCTTAGGGTCACCTGGGATCCCCCTCTTCACTTCTTTTGAGACTAGGCTGTCTCACATGTTAGGGACACAATCTCACTAAGACAAGTGTGCACATTGGAGGAAAATATGGTGGAAGTCAACTTTTAAGTCAGGGCCATGGACTTATCTTTTGAAAAAATTTTGTCACATATAAATCCTTTGAATCCCCTCCATGTGACAACCTTTCCACTTATATTTTTAAATTTCATTTTAGGCATAATAAACAAGTGACTCTTGAAGCCCTCAATTGTTAATTGCCACTTTAAATGAACCGATGCCGTATTCCTATGGTTGCTTCTCTAGTTGAAATGCATTAACATTCATCTTTAAAGGCTTAATCAGGCAAATTTTTTATTTCAATAATTTAGCCTGAAAAGTTTCTAGTTGATGAAAATGTCAAACCCAAAAAGAAAAGAATATTTAATTAGTTAAGTGCCTTATATTTTTGACAAATACTAAGTGGGCTTGTTCAGCACTTGCTTCCAGAACTTAGAGAGTTATTAAATATATAAGTACAGAAAATCAGTATTTCTCAACATACAGTTCTTCACAATTGAGACTGAGCTTTGTCTCCTTTTTTCTCATCTGTGTCTTGTCTCTGTGTGGGATCATCTTGTTTGTTCTACTTTCTTTATAATATTCATGCTTTAAAAGTGGTCTTCAACCCCCCCTAATGCTCAAACCCTTTAATACTGCTCCTCAGGCTGTGGTGACCCCCAAACATACAACTATTTTTGTTGCTACTTCATAGTTGTGATTTTGCTATTGTAATAAATCATAATGTAAATATTTTGGTGCATAGATGTTTGGCCAAAGGGTTGCAACCCACGTGTCAAGAACCATTGCTTTAAAACAACAAAGCACAGATGTAATGTATAGAAGCAGGCACACATGCAAGGTTTAATGGTTAAGGATAAACATACTTCACTCTTCAGTCTATATCTTAGACATTTATAGATTGTCCTAGAGAAACATGACCACCCACTCTTTGGGGAGAGGAATAGAGAGAAACACGGGGAGATGGAGGGGAGAACAGACAGAGATAGAGACAGAGACAAGAAGAGACAGAGAGGCAGAGATATAAGGATGTATACAAGGATGGAGGTCAAGCTTCACAGTTTACTATGTAATCGTGGTACCCAAGAAACCCAATAGTGTGACTCTGTGAACTTCAAAGGCAGAGGACTCAGAAGGAGTGATTGTGCAGATACTAGTCTGAGAGCATAAAACGATGAGATGTCTGAGCTAAAGTCATAGGCAGAAATCCAAAGGAAGTTGGTTCCTCTTTTCTCTGTCTTTTCCTGACTCAAGCCTCTCAGGTTTGTCCAACCTTTGGACAATGGGTCACTACATTGTCATCTATAAAGTTCAAGTACAATTGGGTGACAAGAAAACTAAGAATATATGTTATGATGTTTTAAGTAAATTTGCCATTTTATGTTTGACCACATCTATGGCAGTCCTGGACCATATTCAGATGACAGGCCACAACTTTGACACACTTGATTATCCAGTCTCAATACAGAGGTCATTGTACAAAATCCACAGGTTCAATTATAAAAGAAATGTTTACTGTGGGCACCATGTGACCTGGTCAAGCAGGCAGTTGGATTGACCAATGCTTTAAGAGCATTTTCTTTGGTGGTTCATGTTGTAAAATCAACTTATTTCCTGTATGTCTTCCTTTAATTTGGGAAATATTTTGGAATAAAAAAATTGGATCAAATGATTTTTTATAAAAGCTTTATTCACACACACACACACACACACACACAATTCACCTGCAATCAATTCATTGAACCATAGAGTTGATTAAAAACATCTAACGGGATTCTTTTCCAGAAGCTTAGCTAGTCCAGTAGAACGATCAGCAACCTTTTCAGTGCCCATAAAAAAACAAAGCAGTAAAATGTACTGACCTCACTTATCGTTCATGTACAGAATTTTTTATCTCTTCCTAGTTATTGAAGATTTTGATTTCAATATTGAGAAACAGTAAACCTCTTAAATATTAAGCATCTTAAACTTTTAATTCTTAACTTTTCCTAAAACTATTTCTAGGGATTTTCTGTCTTTTGCTTTCATCATGTACACCATGATCTAGGTTCACATATTCACTAGCTCCTCACGCTGATGGCTCCCTGCCTTTTCTCAGGGATGCCTCTCCACCAAATCCTATGTTTAATTCTCCTAACAAGATCATCGAACTGCCTTGTAACTACTAGCCTACTCTCTATCTCATCTTCCTGAATGTAAGTAGCTCTACTTGTCAAATTTCATCATGATATTTATTTATGTATTTCCCTTGTGACGTTGTTTATCTAAAGTTCATTTGAAGCTCCCTGTAACTTTCCTTAAGTTTGTGTCCCAGGTAAGTACTTCATGTAAGACTTTATATGCTACAGATACTCAATTAAGTTCTGCTGTTATTAATCTCACACTTGGTAAATTAATACTAATTTCTTTCTGAATTGATACTTCCCCTCCAAGACTTATCGAATACCACTGAAGAGGAAGTATAAAGAATATAAGACTCTGGAGGTGCACATAAACCATAAACCATAAACCACAAAAATTTGCTCCTGGAACATGGGCCTCGAAGTCACAAACTCACAGTAGCTATGATTACTCATCCTAGATCTGAGTCCATTAACATTTTTTGTTTAGAATGTTCCTCGTGAGTAGGAACTACTTTAATATTGGAAGGTCAACATCTCATAATTGTTGCAGGAAGTTCCTGAAACTGATTTACCAGGTTATGCGACCTCACAATATTGAGTACATAATCCAGGCTCCTGAGAGTCACCCTCTGGCAAATTAAGCTGCAAAGAAGACACTGAGACCAGACCAGCCGCCCAGAGGAAGCAGAAATAAGCCAAACTGCTTGGAAGTGGTTTAGAGTAACTGAGTCAATTATAAAGAACACTCTCTAGCCTGTTAAGCTGACAAACTGAAGACTATGCCATATTATAGATGTTCCTAGCCATTGTGAGCTTTGGAGATATAGTTGTAATGGGAAATGCCAGGCTGGTGTAAGAGAATAATGGTGCAAAAGAATTATTGTGCACATATATGAAACCATTGAAGAGTATAAACAAAACCAGTAAGTTTAAATAAGACTTTTAAATATCATAAAAGTATTGAATATTGTGTTCAAGAAAAGTGGAATGTTCTTATTTACTCTAATGCATCATAATTCTACATAATCTGCTCCCACCATCTCTCCATAGCTCTTTCCCTGAGCTGATTATATAGTGTGTCTCCTTTGAAATAGAGCAACCCATGGGACCTAACAGATACCCGCCCATATGAAAGAGTGGCTTGAAATGAGCCAGAATCCTCCAAATGGGCATGCTTTTCCTGTCAGGAAAACACATTGTGTATAGAGATCTGCTGAGGGCTCCCCCTCCCACCGAATAGCACCTAAAGGGGGTGATAGAATGCAAGAACATGTGGCACTGTGCTTGGAATGTTTCTCTGCCTAATTGGCCTGGATTTATGAGTGCATAATAACCCTCTATGCATCCTCACACCCAGGCAGCATTATAAAATAAGCCTGAGTAATATCCAGGCTGCTTTGTTTTATGGGAAACTTTACAGCAGGAGCATTTCGTGTACAAATGCATGGGCTATGCACAGATGTTTGCATTCATTTATGTTTCTCGGGACAACAGCAACAATATGAATACAGGTTGGACGGCATCATTAAGAAACTGCACTTGGATTTACTTTATCAGCTTAAAAAGAAAAACGCAATCTTCCCTCTTCCAATTCACTTCCAAAGTCAAAAATGCACTTGGACAATAGGTGACAAACTCTCTCTTTCCAAGTCCTTTTCCAAAATTAATATATTTACTTCCGCATTTGCATCTCTTGGCTACTCTGTTGCTTTGGATTTTGAAAAGCTAAACATCTCCAGGAACAGAACATCAATGCTGCCCTGTGCCTGCTGGATTTTTTTTAACTGTCTGGTTATTTGAATTGATGCTATAATAGTTAGGATGCCATTACATTATGCCAGAACTATCTTTCCTTGGCTATGAGTGCCAATGGAGAACAGTTTGTAAGTAATATTGTGCTTTCCTGATTCAATAAGTGGGTAATTTGTTCCAGAGAGCAAACCCGCATGACTTTCTTATTATGAAAATAAATGAAATATACAGCTCACCTGCTCTCCAGATCTCTACAAGTTGTGTTTTAAACTTTGAAAGTCATTAGGAAAACAAAAAGGTATAAACTTTCGAAGTCATGTCAGGGACCTTGATGGCATCCGGGCTGCAGTCAATGGAGAGTTGAGTGTGTCTGTACTGTATTTTGTCACTTTTCTCACAACTGTCTAATTTATTGGTAAATCAAATGAGCCAGAAAGAATTAGTGTCCACCTGGGTAACTGCTCATACTCTGATCCCTTCTAGGCAAGAATAAACTCTGGAGGATATTCTCAGCACATGCAGTTCATATATGCCAACATTTTTAGTGTGTAGCAGAGTTGGGGACTTGGGGAATCATAGAATAAGATTAATTTTATGTTTGATCTCCTAAAATTCTATCCCAGTCACAGATGGATCTTAAAATGTATTTAGTTAAAACTGCCAAACCAACCTATTAAACCATGTAACATGCTTTTATAAAATGACTTTAAATCACATTGTTTTTTTTTCTACTTCCTCACTACTGACATCTGGAGCTATACAAGTCTTTGGGGGAACTATTTTCTTAGGTGTTATATAGTGTTTAAAAGCATCCTTGGCCTCTGTGCACCAGGACCAGCTTCCCTAAACTCATGGCAACCAAAGTTGCTTTAAGATGTTGTCAAAGGTATCTTGGAACCCAAATTCACATTTGGCTATGAACTGCTGCTTAATAAAACAAACTCACTTTTAATGGAAAAACCAAAAACAACAACATCAACATCAACAAGAACAACAAAAACTACCATTGTTTCCGTCAGTACCACACAGTAGGAGGGTGACAAGAAATGCAAGGTTTTGAAATCGGCCTGCTTGAGACACTTTGTTCACCTCTACAACACCTGCTGTTGAAGGCAGCCACTTCCTTATGTTTGAAAAACAGCATAATAACTCTTTAGAGTAACAGCTGTTTTATGATGAGGATGTAGAATCCATTTAAGGGGTAAACTTTAACTGTCAGTCTCAACATCATCCTTGAGATCCATTTTGACATCTGTCTTCTTTTTTCAACAACAACAAAAGTGTAGTGCTCCATGATGTGGGAGAGCAAGTGCTGAGAGCAGAAGTGGCAGAAGCAGATCTGGTGTGGACAGCAGCAAAGGCGAGTTCTAGAACATAGAACATGGTGCTGTGCTGGACTCAACTCAAACTCTGTAATCCCATTGTGCCATTTCCTTTGCTGCTTTAGCATCCCTACAGACCTTTAGGGCCTCCACTCTCCAATATGCTGGAAATGAGTACAACAGCCTCCTTTTCTCTTGGGAATAGGAGAAGCTGAGCACACATATTATCCCAAAGCACAGAGTTTTTCTGAGAACAGAAAATAGAACCCATAAAAAAAGAAGAGACATTAGATTGTCTATGAATCAATGAGTCATCAGGACTCATAGACAATCTGTTGTCTCAAAAACATTAACTTGGACTATTGATTAAAACTATTTGGGAGTCCCATAGAGCTTTCTTCTTTTTTCTACATCTAGAGTCTAAAAAAGTGGTTCCCTGGCCCCCTTTCTCAATTACAATTGCACTACTCTGTCTTATCCAAATGATTCCACATAAAACAGTTGTGGTACAGCCATTCTCATACAGAGAGCTGTTTATCATGGAACATGACATACTCTGAGCTTGTAGGCAATGGTTGGTAGCACAGCACAGACAGACATGAAACTTGAGTGTCTTCTTCAGCACATTGATCACATATTTTACTAGTGCACGTAAAAACACAGAGGAAATGCTGGGACCAAAAACAAACAAACAAAAAGCACTTGCGTCTTTGGGAAATTTATGTTCCACCCTTCACAGTACAACCATGTACCTCAATTCAACTACTAAATTTCGATCATTTCTCAGCTCTGTCTCTCCAGCAGGAAACTTGAGAGTGTGATGTTTCTGTGAATCACAACTCCTAATGGATTTATAATACATTAGAGAGAAGCATCTTCGGTTATCACTCTCTCCTCAAGCAGAAGAATACATGCTTATTTGAATTTTAAGTTAGAGAAAGTTTTAATTAGGTAAGAGGAACAAAGAGTAGACACCCTTGCTGGAAGCCAAAGAAAAGATAATACACTGCAAAAGCTACTGGGAAGGTGACAGTAAACTTTGCTCACAATGTTTAATTGACAGTTTCAAGAAACGATACAACCTTAAGAAGCTTTCAAGGGTCAGTGGAGCAGCTCAGGCCCAAACATCAGGAGACTCCACCTGTTTTCTTGTCACCAGACACCCAACTGTCAAGCCTAACTTCTAGACCTTTCTTCAAGTGTTGTGAGATTACATTGAAGGAAATATAATCTTTTCTGGGTGATTCCAATACAACTTTTACTGCCATACGACATAAGACTATTTTACTTCAAAGTAAGCTCTCTTTAAACATAAGGCCAAGTAGAAAATGAGGAGCAGCCTGAAGGGAAAAGCCTTCAATTTAATGTAAAATAGTCAAATTGTTGCTCCTAAGGTAAAGAAAAAGATAAGGACAACCATTCGATTCATTTTTAATGTTATATACTAATGGGAATCTTAGGCAGAACAATTAAACAAGAAAAAACTCATTCAAGAAAAAGAGAATGAAAATTATCTTTGGTTGGAGACAATATGATATCATATGTCTTTAAAGTAGAAGATTTAAGGATTTTAAACTTGTTAGAAATGACAACTTCAGTATGTTTTTAAGATACAAAATTCACATATAATTCAATATACAGAGTATTATACTTTAACACTGAGCAATCTGAAACAGACACTAAAAAAATAACTTCCCTTGATATCCAACTTCCCCTCCCACCCTCTCTCCACCCAGTTCCCTCCCTCCACGTACCTGTGATGACTATTCAATTTCCCCTTCTGAGTGAAATTCAGGCATCCTTGCTATTTAGCTTGTTTGGGTCTGTGGACTGTAGCCTGGGTATCCTGTATTTTATGGATAATATCTACTTATAAGTGAGTATATACCATGAGTGTAGGGAGAGCCAGGGAGAAGTGAATAGAAAACAGTTGTGGGGGGAATCTGTAGGATGTGACAGAGAGCTGGGATGAGGGAGGCTCCACGGAGTCTATGAGGATGACTCTAGCTGAGACTTGTAGCAGTGGAAAATATGGAGCCTGAAGGGCCACTTCCTATAGCCAGGCAGGACTCCCATTGCAGGGGTATGGACACCAACACACCCACAAAACCTTCAACCCAACATTTGTCCTTCTTACAAAACGTACAGGGGGAAAAGATGGAACAAAGACTGGGGAAATGGCCAACCAAGGACTAGCCCAAACTGGGACCCATCCCATGGGCAAGAACCAGTCCCTGACACTATTATTGATACTCTGTTATGCTTGAAGACAGGAGCCTAGCATAACTGTCTTTTGAGAGGCTCCACCCAGAAACTGACTGAAACAGATACAGAGACCCACAGTCAAACGTTATATGGAGTTTTAGGGAGTCTTGAAGAAGAGTTGGAGGAAGGATTGAGATACCCAAAGGAGATAGGAAATCTACAAGAAAACTAAGGAAGTCAACTACCATGAACCCTTGGAGCTCCTAAAGACTGAACCACCAACCAAACAGCATACATGAGCTAAACATGGATCCTTTTCCCTGAATATATTTAGCAGATGTGCAAATTTGTCTTCATTCAGGTCCCCCAACAACTGGAGCAGAGACTCTCCCTGTTGATCCTTCTCTCCTAACAAGTCTGTCTCTCTGGCCTCAGTGGGATTTGCCTAGTCCTGCAGTGACTTGAAGTACCAGTGCAGCTTGGTACCTGGGGGCGTGGGGGGGGGAGCCTTCTCCTCAGAGAGGTAAGTAGGGAGGGGCCTGTGTAAGGGAAGTCTGGGAGGAGTAGGCTGAAATTGGGATGTAAAGTGAAAAAATAAATACATAAATGGGAAAGAATAGCTCCAATTATAATAGCATCCAAAAGAAAAGTACTGAAGACTAAAAGATCCAAAAGACTTATAGATCAAAAACCATAATATTCTGCTAAAAAGACTGGAGACACAAAGGAATGGAAATTATTCCATGCTCATAGATTGAAAGATATAGAAGATACAATATTATTCAAAGACCTATGTGGCCAAAAAAAAATGAGTTTTCAAACTTAATGGAATTCTTATTTCTTATTAGATATTTTCTTTATTTACATTTCAAATGTTATCATCTATCCCAGTTTCCCCAGTCTGGAATCCCCCTATCTCATCCTCCCTACTTCTGCTTCTATGAGAATGTTCCCCCACCCACCCACCTACACACTTTCTCCTCCCTGCCCTGGCATTCCCCAACACTGGGGCATGAGCTTTCACAGGACCAAGGGTTTCTACTCCCATTGATGACCAACAAGGCTATTCTCAGCTACATATATGACTGGAGCCATGAGTCCCTCCATGTATACTCTTTGGTTGGTGGTTTAATCCCTAAGAGCACTTGCATTTGGGGCATAGATGTTCAGGATTGACAGTTCTTCTTGTTGTATTTTTCCTTTGACCAGCAAGAAGTGTCCCTCAGGGTCTCTTTTGATGACTTTGGGTTGAAAGTCAATTTTATCTGATATTAAAATGGCTACTCCAGCTTGTTTCCTGAGACCATTTGCTTGTAAAATTGTCTTCCAGCCTTTTACTCTAAGGTAGTGTTTGTCTTTGACCCTGAGGTGTGTTTCCTGTAAGCAGCAAAATGTAGGGTCCTGTTTACGTATCCAGTCAGTTAGTCTGTGTCTTTTTATTGGGGCATTAAGTCCATTGATGTTAAGAGATATTAAGGAATAGTGATTGTTACTTCCTATCATTTTTGACGTTATTTTTTTAAATTTGAATGCTTAACTTCTTTTGGGTTTGATGAAAGGTTACTATCTTGCTTTTTCCAGGGTGAAGTTTCCCTCCTTGTATTGGTGTTGTCCTCCTATTATCCTTTTTAGGGCTGGGTTTGTGGATGGATATTGGGTAAACTTGGTTTTGTCATGAAATATCTTAGTTTCTCCATCTATGGTGATTGAGAGTTTTGCTGGATATAGTTGTTTTGGTTGGCATTTGTGTTCTCTTAGAGTCTGCATGAGATCTGCCCAGGACCTTCTAGCCTTCATAGTCTCAGGTGAAAAGTCTGCTGTGATTCTAATAGGTCTTCCTTTATATGTTACTTGGCCTTTTTCTCTTACTGCCTTTAGTATTCTTTCTCTGTTTAGAACATTTGGTGTTTTGATTATTATGTGACGGGAAGTATTTCTGTTCTGGTCCAGTCTGTTTGGAGTTCTGTAGGCTTCTTGTATATTCAAGGGCATCTCTCTCTTTAGGTTAGGGAAGTTTTCTTCCATAATTTTATTGAAGATATTTGCTGGCCCTTTAAGTTGTAAATCTTCACTCTCATCTATGCCTATAATCCCTAAGAGCTATGGGAGGGTCTGGTTTGTTGATATTGTTGTTCTCCCTATGGGGCTGCAAACCCCTTCATCTCCTTCAGTCCTTTCTCTAACCCTCCCAATGAGGACTCCATGCTCAGTTCAATAGTTGGCTGCAAGCATCTGCCTCTGTATTTGTCAAGCTCCTGCCGAGCCTCAGAGGAGACAGCTATATCAGGCTCCTGTCAGCAGGTGCTTCTTGGCATCCACAATAATGTCTGAGTTTGGTGACTGTATATGGCATAGATTCCCAGGTGGGGCAGTCTGTGCATGGCCTTTCTTTCAGTCTCTGCTCCACACTGTAGGCCGCCAGCGGCCACTTTGTCTCCATATTTCCTCCTGTGAGTATTTTGCCCGCCCCCCCCCAAGAAGGACTAAAACATGCGCACTTTGATCTTCCTTCTTCTTGAGTTTCATGTGTTCTGTGGATTGTATCTTGGGTATTTGAAGCTTTTGGGCTAATATCCACTTATTAGTGCATGCAAACCATGTGTGTTCTTTTGTAATTGGGTTACCTCACTCAGGATATTTTCTAGTTCTATCCATTTGCCTAAGAATTTCTTGAATTCAATGTTTTTTTTTTATAGCTAAGTAGTACTGTATCCGTTCATCTGTTGAAGGACATCTGGGTTCTTTCCAGCTTCTGGCTATTATAAATAAGGCTGCTATGAACTTAGCAGAACACGTATCCTTGTTATATGTTAGAGCATCTTTTGGCTATATGCCCAGGAGTGGTATAGCTGGGTCCTCAGGTAGTATTATGTCCATTTTTCTGAGGAACCACCAGACTGATTTCCAGAGTGGTTGTACCAGCTTACAGTCCCACCAATGATGGAGGAATGTTCCTCCTTATCCAAATCCTTCCCAGCATGCACTGTCACCTTAGTTTTTGATCTTAGTCATTCTGAATGGTGTGAGATAGAATTTACATAATATCTTTCCACAATCCAGCCCTACAAAGGATGATAGATGGAAATTTTCAACACAAGGAGGGAAACTACACCCTAGAAAAAGCAATAAAGTAATCTTTCAACAAACCCAAATGAAGATAGCCACACAAACATAATTCCACCTCTAACAACAAAAATAAGAGGAAACAACAATCACTTTTCCTTAATATCTCTTAACATCAGTGGACTCAATTCTCCAATAAATAGACATAGGCTAACAGACTGGATAAATAGACAGGACCCAGCATTTTGCTGCACAGACAAAACACACCTTAGTGGAAAAAGACAGACACTAATTCAGAGTAAAAGGCTGGAAAAATATTTCAAGCAAGTGGTCCCAAGAAACAAATTGGAGTATCCATTTTAATATCAAATAAATCAACTCTCAACCAAAAGTTATCAAAAAAATGTTATGGAAAGATACTTCATACTCAAGAAAGAAAAAAAATTACCAAGATGAACTCTCAGTTCTGAATATCTATGCTCCGAATGCAATGGCACCGGATTCATAAAAGAAACTTTACTAAAAGTCAAAGAACACATTGCACCTCACACAATAATAGTGGGAGACTTCAATACCCAACTCTCATAAATGGACAGATCATGGAAACAGAAACTAAACAGAGACTCAAAAAGAAACTAGCAGAAGTTATGAACCAAATGGATTTAACAGATATCTATACAACATTTCATCCTAAAACAAAAGAATATGTGCTGGAGAGATGGCTCAGTGGTTAAAAGTACTGATTGCTCTGCTCCAGAAGTCCTGAGTTTAATTCCCAGCAACCACATGGGAATTCCTCACAACCATCTGTAATGGAATCTGATGCCCTCTTCTGGTGCATCTGAAGACAGCTACAGTGTGCTCATATAAATAAAATAAATAGATGCTAAAAGCAACCCAAAAAACAAAAGAATATACCTTCTTCTCAGCACCTCATGGTAGCGTCTCCAAAACTGATCATATAATTGGTCACAAAACAGGTCTCGACAGATAGGAAAAGACTGAAATAATCCCATGGATCCTATCAGATCATCACAGACTAAGGCTCAGTTCAATAATGTGATTCTTATCTCAAAAATATCCCAATGATGATTTTTCCAGATGTTGAAAAACCTTTTAATAATTCATGTGGAATCTTCAGGTATCTCAAATAGGGAAAAATCTTTTTTAATGTTTTTTGTTTTGTTTTATAGCAGTTTATTAAATGATTATAATGAAATAATATCTACCCTAATCTCCTTCTCTCATCTTCCTCCCATTCCCACTGGGAAGCTTCTCAACATATCCTTGTCCTAATTTCCTGATGTATTTTTGGATATAGCCACTGAATTTAATTAGTTTCTTGCCAGAGTGTCACTACTAAACTTTCTGCTTGATAATTATTTAAAGGTAAGTTTAATACAAAGAGCATTTTGTTACAATTAAATGTTTCTTTTTGTTTTTGTTTTCTTTTGTTTTGTTTTACAAAGCATGAAATCTTGGTAGCACAGGTAGAGAAAAGTTTCTGAATGTCACCCATGGATTTCTTTGGGCCACATTGATTTATAGCTCCTTTAAGATCCCAAGTCACTCCTCCTTTGCTCCAGGAGAACACATCTGATGAATCCCACCAAACAACTTTTCCCACTTGAGTTTTATATCTGACACCTAAGGATTTTCAATGTCTATCTAAAAGCATTCACTCTATCAAAGTTTTCATTTCACCTTTAGGTAGTTTTATATCCCAAGAAAACTCACACACTAATCTATAAAACCACAAGACTTCAAGGAGAGCTTTAATAATCTCTTCAAAACTTTAAAACAATGGTAATAAAATTTGCATCATTGATACCTCCCAACGAAAGGAGGAATCATTTAGCTATCATCTTCAGGACTTCACCTTCCTAAAGGATATTTCTTAAACATGTCAGCATTTTCCAAGTTGAATATTCACTGTGAAATTGTCTACCTTCATCCTGGGTATAAAATTTTATCAATGTTTTTAATGTTGCTCTTGCAACTCCATGAAATAATGTGTTCTTTAGATCACAAACACTGCCTTAAAAAACATTACATCGTCACCACACCCACAGGCATTTTAAGAAACATCTTAAACAAGATACTGCATGATTTATGAAGTCAGTTCTTTGCCAGTTTTCCCTCGCCCATTAGCCATGAAAGCTATTTCGACTCTCTCAGATCCCTCTTCAAATTTCACTTGCTCAATGAAGCCATTCCAAAAAGGCTGTGAATTGGGCTTCTGGGACATAACAATGAAAATTGAAAGAATCCGCCAACCACGCCACCGTTGGTGTAAATCATTCATTCTCCACTGAGTGCTTTTTACCCCAGCAATTTCTCAGTCTTACCTTGATTGTCAGTTCATGAAGCTCAAATTATGTCTCTATATTCAATCTCTTCTTCTGGGGCGGGATAATTGATACCAGTTGTTTCTCTTGCAATTTCTCTCACTGTAAAGATTTTCCCACACTTCTACCTCTCTGGACCTCTGAGCTTATTTATTCAATATTATTGGGTACATTGACCATGAGCTATATGAAAAACGGGAGTTGGAGAGGTCTTTTAATTAGGGATTTTAACTCTAGTTTTGCTCACTCTGCAGTTATGTGTGAGTCCTTTATTGATTCCAGGTCTCCATTTCCTCATCTATTAAATATAAGTGTAGCAGAAGCTCCTAAAGATTATATCTTCATCTCCTAGTATACAATCAAGCTTCCATTAGAGCAGCCAAATTCACATATACTCAAATAGAAGCTCCTATCTCCTTCACATAGTGAAGAGCACCTGGTTAACAGAGTGGATCTGTCACTTATAACATTTTACTTCGATCCTAAGGCTAAAATGTGTGGTTCAGAATACCACCATTTGGCTAGCTCTCCCTAAGATGAGGAGAAGGTCAAGAGTCAAGTGTAGCCATTGTCTTTATGATCATGATCTCAAAGTGTTATCTGGCTTCTTGGCCAGAAAGGGATCACATGGTCATGAAAAGGCGTATGGGACATGAAGTCTCTACCAAAGTCCTCTTGCAAAGTCATATGGGAAATGTAGTCTCCAGCAGAGTTCCAGCCCAAAGTCAGGTGCTCTGTTTTTTAAAAGATAAAAAGAAGAATGTCTAGGCTGCCTCTAAAAACATTAACAATGCTTAAGATTCTGCTTTTGCCTATCCTGCTAGAAAACAAGTTTGCTTAATACAGATTCCTCAATACTGCCAAAAACTCGGAACTCCTGGGTCAGCATGAAAAATATATTATTCACGAAGCTGCAGACTATTTGTATGTCAATGAAATTTGCCTTCTATCATTATCCACAAAGCATGGCAGATATATACCTGCATATAGACTCTGTTAGAGTTGGTTGTACTACACAAGAGAAACTTTCAATTTAATGAATTCATTTTTTTCTATTGTGACAAGAACATGCTTAGACTTTTCTCTAGAATGAAGGATTAGTTCTATCTTTTAAGGCTGTTTGTTATATAAGCATCTTTGGAAAATAATCCAGGAGCCAGGCATTATGGTATATACTTGTCATCCTAGTTTGGAGGCTGAGGCAGTAGGCTAATAATCAAGAAATGCCTAGACTCTACAGCAACACCTCATCTCAAAAATTTATAGGTGAAGAGGAAAGTAAGGGAGAGTTAGAGAGAGAAGAGGGTCTATTTATTGCCCAATTATCACATGTACAAATAAATAAGGGCACATGGGTAATTATTTTTCAGTATAGAATGCTATTAAAATAGTAAGAGGATACCAGTACTAACTGTGCTATGGGAATAGGCACATGACAGCACTTTTCCAGCGACGGCCCTTTGCCTCTGCCATATCTTCTAATTCTACAGTATCTAGTATATGAAAGGAGGTGTACCTGCTGAAGGACCAAGATGTACTTAAGAATAACCATACCTGCATGTAGATATTTACAATGCTGACAAACTGTTCCTTAAATTCAAGCCTTGGTCTCAGGGTGATGAATGAATTTAATGTGTTGTGATGTGAAAGTTATTATTTAGTGTGAGGGCCCTTGACTGGAACACCAGCCACTTAACATCTAGGTTCAGATTTCCTATTAATTTGATTTCTGATCTTGAGTATGCCACTTAACATTTAACCTCAATTTGTTTATTCTGTATAATGAGTTGCTAATGTCTTTTCCTGTGTCTCAAGTTTGACTTGAACCAAACCGCTAATTACAGTCTGAAAACTTGGAGAACTCTGGTTCCTGGACAATGTCGCCAGCTGTAGGACCTGTGTGTCCAATTCTCTAAGCTCTCTGGCCATTTGTAGGGATATTTTCCATGTGTTCCACAGAATAGGAAATACTATTTGCCTTAAGCCTATATACAGATTGCTCTTATTTCAAGGTAAGTTCAACGGGAACTAAGTGACTTATTCACAACCTAATCCCATTTGGATTTATCTATAACATATTTTTCATATCACAAGATTACCAGCTGCTGTCCTGGAGCATAGAGGAAGTGTTGAAGGTGATTTCCTTATGGACACTGGAGGAGAGGATGATTGCCCTCCTGTCAAGTTCTTGCCATTTTAATATGAATGACCCCTCCTGTGATGATTCTTTCCTTTCATCTAATTGCTTCAACAGACAATTAAAGCGTGTGAATCCCTTTAATCCCATCTTCAATAAAAACCTACAAAACACCTCCCCTAGTATATTATCTCCTTTTTATCGATGATCTCTGTCAGTGCCACTAATTCTTAGATGCTTTCATGTTTTAATTAGTTTTCGATATTGGTTCTCAAGTTATCACAACAAGCTGTATAAATTTCCCAGTGAAAGTAGAGACGGGCTGTCCCTGCCTGTTTGTTTGCTTTCTGGCCTGCTAATTTGTACCATTTTGATCCTCGTGACACTTTTAATAACATTATTTTTAATTAAAATTTTCTTAAATTAAAATTATTTTCTTTAATTAAAATTAAATTTTTCTTAAAATTTAATACTTTTTCCAAGGTAGTCCTGTAAGATTTCAGCTCCAAAACTCAACTTAAGTTGAATCTTCCATTTGTGTTTTATGTTTTCTTTTTCTTTAAAAAAGATCTCAGGTTTCCTGGGTAGCTTTTGTTATAACATTTCAGCACATTATAATTTAGTTTTTATTTCGTTGTTATTTTTTTATTCAAAGTAACAAATACATATAGCTTAGGAATCAAAAACAACATAAGGGCTCCTGGAGAAAACCATTAATTCTATTTTCTTTGCCTCCCTCCTTTTGCTTCCCAGTCCACAGAGGCAAACTCTTCAACTGCTTGCATTTTGTTACTCTAAGGATCAACTCCAAATACTTAATTAGCACATTTATACCACTTTGTCTTATCTGTTGGGCTCCCATAATAATAGATGAAACTTCCTCTCACTCAAATGACTCAACTCTGCCTCCTCAGCTCCTTCTATTTATAGTTTTATCAGCATTTCCTCCAACCCCCAAATCTCTGAAACTACAACAAAAATATCTCACCATCCATGCATTGATCCATACTGATGGGCTGCAGCTCTTACCTCTTCACTTTACAAGGCCACAGGAAGGACTGGAGAGCTGCCTCCCTCTGGTGAGTTGTCCTCCTCCACAGCTTATTTCTCTAGATGGTATATACACTTCCAATGATAACACAGTCTGCCATTGGACTCTGTTCCATAGTCTTGGTCCAGTTTCCTGTTGTTATCTCTAGACTGGTTGTGAAAGATAAATATCAGTGATATTTAAATTGCTGACGTATATTTATGATGTAAGTAATGAACTGTGACTCAATTTACTTTTGAGTATAATATTCTCCCTTAAATATAATATTCATGGAAACACTTCCATTGGATATTTTTCCCTCTTCGCAGGCATTTCCAAATTCCTGCTCATATTTTCTACACTTGTATGTTGTTTCCTGTCCCTTCCTCTGGAAGAATTATCTTCCTTTTTCTATTATGCGAACTAATTGTTTTCTAACCTAGTGAATAGATTTCCCTTTACTACCAGCTTCTTCCAACATCTTTATTATTTGTATGATCTACTAAGGGATGGCAAACACACACACACACACACACACCTGCCACAGTGCTGGTGTGGAGATCTGAGCTCATCTTTGTGCAGTTGGTTCTCCCCTTCCATCTTTCCATGAGTTTGGGGATAGAACTCACATAATCAAACTTGTGTGACATCTCTCCGGTCTCCGCATCCTGCTTTCTGCATCTTGTGTAGTCTTCCTTAGCTTGTTCTTTGGTTTTTCTGGAGAACATCCCCAAGCAACTCCTTAAGGAGGAGTAGCTCAAGAGGACAAGGAGTCTAAAAAAGGTCCCACTTTACTAATGTATTGGATGTTTTCATCTGAGATATGTTTATTGTGCTATTGGTAAAATGTATAGCTTGAGGTCTGGGATATTGATTTCCCCCAGAAGTTCTTTTACTTTTGAGAATAGTTTTAGCTATCCTGGTTTTTTTGTTATTCCAGATGAATTTGAGAATTGCTTTTTCTAACTCTGTGAAGAACTGAGTTGGGATTTTGATGGGAATTGCATTGAATCTGTAGATTGCTTTTGGCAAGATAGCCATTTTAACTATATTAATCCTGCTAATCCATGAGCATAGAAGATTTTTCCATCTTCTGAGGTCTTTTTTGATTTCTTTCTTCAGAGACCTGAAGTTCTTGTCATACAGATCTGTCAGTTGTTTTGTTAGAGTCACACCAAGATACTTTATATTGTTTGTTGCTATTGTGAAGGGTGTCATTTCCCTAATTTCTTTCTCAGCCTGCTTATCCTTTGAGTATAGGAAGGCTACTGATTTGCTTCAGTTGATTTTGTAACCTGCCACTTTGCTGAAGTTGTTTATCAGCTGTAGGAGTTCTCTAGTGGAGTTTTTTGGGTCGCTTAAGTGTACTATCATATCATCTGCAAATAGTGATAGTTTGACTTCTTTCTTTCCAATTTGTATCCCTTTGAATTTCTTGTCTAATTGCTCTAGCTAGTACCTCAAGTACTATATTGAAAAGATATGGAGAGAGGGGGCAGCCTTGTCTAGTCCCTGATTTTAGTGGGCTTGCTTCAAGTTTCTCTCCATTTAGTTTGATGTTGACTACCAGTTTGCTGTATATTGCATTTACTAATCACACAGCTGTGTAGGCAATTGCTAACTTCTCTATGACCTGCTCATATGTAAGACCTATATTTCTTTGATATCTATAAAATTTCATGTGATGTCTCTACTGTTTCTTTATGCATTCTTCACACTTAACACCATCTGGGTTGTGTCAATCAGAACAAGTGTTCTTATTTAATGATGGGAATTAGTCTTCTGATTTTATTTTGCTACGTGCTACCTTACATCTAGCCTGAAATTTACATTTAACTCCTTCACTCTATACAGTCTCTTCTTAGAGATAATTTCACCGTCTCCCATGACCAAAGCCCTACCCATATTCTGATGACTCATAAATTATATATCTAGCTTATACTACCTCTACACAGATCTATTTATTGAATTATATATTAAACCAGCACATTAAATTTTAAGTCATCTCAAATTCAGAAAAGACCAAATAAAAGTTTCAATTTCCACAAAGAAGAGTAATTTTCCCTCCCATGGCTATCAACTACCAATAGCTCCTATAAAGGAGTAAGGCCTACCGACCAATGTCTCATCCATTCTTCAGTTTTGATTGGCTTTTCCTTATACAGGTAACCCCGGCTGGTGAGCGTTGTACACAGCAGCCATGTCATGTCCAGAAGTCAACATTTCATAGCCTTCTTTCTTACCTGCCATGAAGTTCCCTGGGCCTTGGGTTGTAGGCAGTTGATATAAATAACCAACAGACAGATTAGCACTGTACAAATCAGAGTAATGTGTACGCGGCACTTTGACCTGTTATATGGCCACTAGTAGATTAGTCATGTCCCAGTGGACAACATAATCGTTATTTACCAATAAGGAGCAAATGTTCCCCTCATCATACTATTAATTGTAATAAAACATTTTTAAATCACATGGAATTGGCAGGAAGATGGTGGGTTGTTTTTTTATCACATCAACAGGAGAGCAAAATAGAATACCTTCTTTCTTTCCATTATGCCTAGCCTCAAGTATTTTGTTATATCAATGAAAAATGAGGACTAGTACAGTCCCTGAGTGTTGTTCTTAATAACCCTGTGTCTCAATTTTTTCATTTAAAAGAGAGAAATAATAAATTATTTTCCTTTAAGAGACTTTCTGTGAGAAGTAACACATTCAAATTTATCTCCTAATTTCTACTACCATGCTAGAATGAAGCACACAGTCAGAGAAGTAGAGTGTTGATGTACAACTTGAAAAATTTCTAAAGAGACATCTACACACTTGCAGATTGTAAAGAAATCCCTCGTATGGTCCCTCTAAGCCTCAGCACAGTTGGCATGGGTCCTAGATCTGATTGTTGTCCTTGTCATCAGAGCACAAGTTTAATTGAAGACCTGTTTAACTATAAGCAAAATATATCCTTCATATGGAAAAAAGTTGTTGTTAAATTTTAAATCATCTAATCTTTGAAGTGTTTTTAAAAGTAGATTTAGGCATGGTAGTGCACAACTGTGATATAGTACCCAAGAGTTGATGCAAGAGAAGCAGGTGTTCAAAGTCAGCCCTAGTCATACAGCAAGTTCAAGGCCAAGTTGAGAGAATCGAAATTTTATCATTTTTAACATAAAATACACAGATAAATAATAAGAAAAATGGAAAACTTTTAACAACTCACAATGCGGAGAAAGCAAATAATTCAGTTGGAGTAAAAGAACTAAAAAGAAACAAGAAGAAAATATCAAAAGCCATTTTACAAAAGCCATATTACTGCCATATGAATTATGGACTTACATGGAAAATTAAGCAACCTCCTGTACTACAAAAGCTTGTGGTTTTTCAAATGTGAATAGATATGTAGCTTCACTAAAGGTCAAATGAAGAAGTTACAACACAGATCTACAGCATATCATACTGATAATTTTTCTTTCTTTTTTCTTTTTTTTAATTTATTGATATATTTATTTACATTTCAAATGATTTCCCCTTTTCGGGACCCCCACTCTCCGAAAGTCCCATCAGTCCCCTTTCCTCCCCTTGTTTTCCCACCCAACCCTTCCCACTTCCCTGTTCTGATTTTGCTCTATACTGCTTCACTGAGTCTTTCCAGAACAAGGGGCCAATCCTCCATTCTTCTTGTACCTCATTTGATGTGTTGATTATGTTTTGGGTATTCAAGTTTTCTAGGTTAATATCCACTTATTAGTGAGTACATACCATAATTCATCTTTTGAGTCTGGGTTACCTCACTTAGAATTATGTTCTCCAGCTCCATTCATTTGCCTAAGAATTTCATGAATGGATTGTTTCTAATGGCTGAATGAGTACTCTCCATTGCGTATATATACCACATTTTTGCATCCACTCTTCTGTTGAGGGATACCTGGGTTGTTTCCAACTTCTGGCAATTATAAATAGGGCTGCGATGAACATAGTGGAACATGTATCCTTATTACATGGTGGGGAATCCTCTGGGTATATGCCCAGGAGTGGTATAGCAGAATCTTCTGGAAGTGAGGTGTCCAGTTTTCGAGGAACCACCAGACTGATTTCCAGAGTGGTTGTACCAATTTGCAACCCCACCAGCAGTGGAGGAGTGTTCCTCTTTCTCCACATCCTCGCCAACACCTGCTGTCTCCTGAATTTTTAATCTTAGCCATTCTGACTGGTGTAAGGTGAAATCTAGGGGTTGTTTTGATTTGCTTTCCCTAATGACTAATGAAGTTGAGCATTTTTTAAGATGTTTCTGCGCCATCTGAAGTTCTTCAGGTGAGAATACTTTGTTTAACCCTGTACCCCATTTTTAATAGGGTTGTTTGGTTTTCTGGAGTCTAACTTCTTGAGTTCTTTATATATATTGGATATTAGCCCTCTATCTGATGTAGGATTGGTGAAGATCTTTTCCCAATTTGTTGGTTGCTGCTTTGTCCTCTTGATGGTGTCCTTTGCCTTACAGAAACTTTGTAATTTTATGAGGTCCCATTTGTCAATTCTTGATCTTAGAGCATACGCTATTGGTGTTCTGTTCAGAAACTTTCTCCCTATACCGATATCCTCAAGGGTCTTCCCCAGTTTCTTTTCTATTAGCTTCAGAGTGTCTGGCTTTATGTGGAGGTCCTTGATCCATTTGTATTTGAGCTTAGTACAAGGAGATAAGGATGGATCAATTCGCATTCTTCTGCATGCTGACCTCCAGTTGAACCAGCACCATTTGTTGAAAGGCTATGTTTTTTCCATTGGATGTTTTCAGCCCCTTTGTCGAGGATCAAGTAGCCATAGGTGTTTGGGTTCATTTCTGGATCTTCAACCCTGTTCCATTGATCTGTCTGCCTGTCACTGTACCAATACCATGCAGTTTTTAACACTATTGCTCTGTAGTATTGCTTGAGGTCAGGGATACTGATTCACCCAGAATTTCTTTTGTTGCTGAGAATAGTTTTACCTATCCTGGGTTTTTTGTTATTCCAGATGAATTTGAGAATTGCTCTTTCTAACTCTGTGAAGAATCGAGTTGGGATTTTGATGGGTATTGCATTGAATTTGTATATTGCTTTTGGGAAAATGGCCATTTTAACTATATTGAACCTGCCGACCCATGAGCATGGGAGGTTTTCCCATTTTTTGAGGTCTTCTTCCATTTCCTTCTTCAGAGTCTTGAAGTTCTTGTCATACTGATTTTTCACATGTTTGGTAAGAGTCACCCCAAGGTACTTTATACTGTTTGTGGCTATTGTGAAGGGGGCCATTTCCCTAATTTCTTCCTCAGCCTGCTTATCCTTTGAGTATAGGAAGGCCACTGATTTGCTTGAGTTGATTTTATAACCTGCCACTTTGCTGAAGTTGTTTATCAGCTGTAGGAGCTCTATAGTGGAAATTTTAGGGTCACTTAGGTAGACTATCATGTCATCTGCAAATAATGATAGTTTGACTTCTTCCTTTCCAATTTGTATCCCTTTGACCTCCTTATGTTGTCGAATTGCCTGAGCTAGTACCTCAAGTACAATATTGAAAAGATAAGGAGAAAGGGGGCAGCCCTGTCTACTCCCTGATTTTAGTGGGATTGCTTCAAGTTTCTCTCGATTTAGTTTGATGCTGGCTACCGGTTTGCTGTATATTGCTTTTACTATGTTTAGGTATGGGCCTTGAATTCCTGTTCTTTCCAAGACTTTAAGCATGAAAGGATGCTGAATTTTGTCAAATGCTTTTTCAGCGTCCAATGAAATGACCATGTGGTTTTGTTCTTTGAGTTTGTTTATGTAGTGGATTGCATTGATGGATTTCCGTATACTGAACCAACCCTGCATTCCCGGGATAAAGCCTACTTGATCGTGGTGGATGATCGTTTTGATGTGTTCTTGGATTCGGTTGGCAAGAATTTTATTAAGTATTTTTGCATCGATGTTCATAAGGGAGATTGGTCTGAAGTTTTCTTTCTTTGTTGGATCTTTGTGTGGTTTTGGTATCAGCATAAATGTGGCTTCGTAGAAGGAATTGGGTAGGGTTCCTTCTGTTTCTATTTTGTGGAATAGTTTGAAGAGTATTGGTGTTAGGTCTTCTTTGAAGGTCTGATAGAATTCTGCATTGAAACCATCCGGTCCTGTGCTTTTTTTGGTTGGAAGACTTTCTATGACCCCTTCTATTTCTTTAGGGGTTATAGGACTGTTTAGATGATCTATTTGGTCCTGATTTAATTTTGGTATTTGGTATCTGTCTAGGAAATTGTCCATTTCCTCCAGATTCTCCAGTTGTGTTGAGTATAGGCTTTTGTAGTAGGATCTGATGATTTTTTGGATTTCCTCAGTTTCTGTTGTAATATCTCCCTTTTCATTTTTAATTTTGTTACTTTGGATACTTTCTCTGTGCCCTTTGATCAGTCTGGCTAAGGGTTTATCTATCTTGTTGATTTTCTCAAAGAATCAGCTCCTGGACTTGTTGATTCTTTGTATGGTTCTCTTTGTTTCCACTTGATTGATTTCAGCACTGAGTTTCATGATTTCCTGTCTTCTACTCTTCCTGGGTGAAATAGCTACATTTTGTTCCGGGCCTTTCAGGTCTGTCATTAAGCTGCTAGTATATGCTCTCTCCATTTTCTTTTCTTTTTTCTTTTTTTTTTCTTTTTTTTTATTATTTGATATATTTTTATTAACATTTCAAATGATTTCCCCTTTTCTAGCCCCCCACTCCCCGAAAGTCCCGTAAGCCCCCTTCTCTCCCCCTGTCCTCCCACCCACCCCTTCCCAAATCCCCATCCTGGTTTTGCCGAATACTGCCTCACTGAGTCTTTCCAGAACAAGGGGCCACTCCTCCTTTCTTCTTGTACCTCATTTGATGTGTTGATTATGTTTTGGGTATTCCAGTTTTCTAGGTTAATATCCACTTATTAGTGAGTGCATACCATGATTCACCTTTTGAGTCTGGGTTACCTCACTTAGTATGATGTTCTCTAGCTCCATCCATTTGCCTAAGAATTTCATGAATTCATTGTTTCTAATGGCTGAATAGTACTCCATTGTGTAGATATACCACATTTTTTGCATCCACTCTTCTGTTGAGGGATACCTGGGTTCTTTTCCAACTTCAATTATAAATAGGGCTGCGATGAACATAGTGGAACATGTATCCTTATTACATGGTGGGGAATCCTCTGGGTATATGCCCAGAAGTGGTATAGCAGGATCTTCCAGAAGTGAGGTGCCCAGTTTTCAGAGCAACCTCCAGACTGAATTCCAGAGTGGTTGTACCAATTTGGAACCCCACCAGTAGTGGAGGAGTGTTCCTCTTTCTCCACACCCTCTCCAACACCTGCTGTCTCCTGAATTTTTATTCTTAGCCATTCTGACGGGTGTAAGGTGAAATCTCAGGGTTGTTTTGATTTGCATTTCCCTAATGACTAACGAAGTTGAGCATTTTTTAAGATGCTTCTCCACCATTCGAAGTTCTTCAGGTGAGAATTCTTTGTTTAACCCTGTACCCCATTTTTTAATAGGGTTGTTTGGTTTTCTGGAGTCTAACTTCTTGAGTTCTTTATATATATTGGATATTATCCCTCTATCTGATGTAAGATTGGTGAAGATCTTTTCCCAATTTGTTGGTTGCTGATTTGTCCTCTTGATGGTGTGCTTTGCCTTACAGAAACTTTGTAATTTTATGAGGTCCCATTTGTCAATTCTTGATCTTAGAGCATACGCTATTGGTGTTCTGTTCAGAAACTTTCTCCCTGTACCGATGTCCTCAAGGGTCTTCCCCAGTTTCTTTTCTATTAGCTTCAGAGTGTCTGGCTTTATGTGGAGGTCCTTGATCCATTTGGATTTGAGCTTAGTACAAGGATACAAGGATGGATCAATTTGCATTCTTCTGCATGCTGACCTCCAGTTGAACCAGCACCATTTGTTGAAAAGGCTATCTTTTTTCCATTGGATGTTTTTAACCCCTTTGTCGAGGATCAAGTGGCCATAGGTGTGTGGGTTCATTTCTGGATCTTCAACCCTGTTCCATTGATCTGTCTGCCTGTCACTGTACCAATACCATGCAGTTTTTAACACTATTGCTCTGTAGTATTGCTTGAGGTCAGGGATACTGATTCACCCAGAATTTCTTTTGTTGCTGAGAATAGTTTTACCTATCCTGGGTTTTTTGTTATTCCAGATGAATTTGAGAATTGCTCTTTCTAACTCTGTGAAGAATCGAGTTGGGATTTTGATGGGTATTGCATTGAATTTGTATATTGCTTTTGGGAAAATGGCCATTTTAACTATATTGAACCTGCCGACCCATGAGCATGGGAGGTTTTCCCATTTTTTGAGGTCTTCTTCCATTTCCTTCTTCAAAGTCTTGAAGTTCTTGTCATACAGATTTTTCACATGTTTGGTAAGAGTCACCCCAAGGTACTTTATACTGTTTGTGGCTATTGTGAAGGGGGTCATTTCCCTAATTTCTTTCTCAGCCTGCTTATCCTTTGAGTATAGGAAGGCCACTGATTTGCTTGAGTTGATTTTATAACCTGCCACTGTGCTGAAGTTGTTTATCAGCTGTAGGAGCTCTCTAGTGGAGTTTTTTGGGTCACATAGATAGACTATCATGTCATCTGCAAATAATGATAGTTTGACTTCTTCCTTTCCAATTTGTATCCCTTTGACCTCCTTATGTTGTCGAATTGCCTGAGCTAGTACCTCAAGTACAATATTGAAAAGATAAGGAGAAAGGGGGCAGCCCTGTCTACTCCCTGATTTTAGTGGGATAGCTTCAAGTTTCTCTCGATTTAGTTTGATGCTGGCTACCGGTTTGCTGTATATTGCTTTTACTATGTTTAGGTATGGGCCTTGAATTCCTGTTCTTTCCAAGACTTTAAGCATGAAAGGATGCTGAATTTTGTCAAATGCTTTTTCAGCATCCAATGAAATGACCATGTGGTTTTGTTCTTTGAGTTTGTTTATGTGGTGGATTGCATTGATGGATTTCCGTATACTGAACCAACCCTGCATCCCCGGGATAAAGCCTACTTGATCGTGGTGGATGATAATTTTGATGTGTTCTTGGATTCGGTTGGCAAGAATTTTATTGAGTATTTTTGCATCGATGTTCATAAGGGAGATTGGTCTGAAGTTTTCTTTCTTTGTTGGATCTTTGTGTTGTTTTGGTATCAGCATAAATGTGGCTTCGTAGAAGGAATTGGGTAGGGTTCCTTCTGTTTCTGTTTTGTGGAATAGTATGAAGAGTATTGGTGTTAGTTCTTCTTTGAAGGTCTGATAGAATTCTGCACTGAAACCATCTGGTCCTGTGCTTTTTTTGGTTGGAAGACTTTCTATGACCCCTTCTATTTCTTTAGGGGTTATGGGACTGTTTAGATGATCTATTTGGTCCTGATTTAATTTTGGTATTTGGTATCTGTGTAGGAAATTGTCCATTTCCTCCAATTCTCCAGTTGTGTTGAGTATAGGCTTTTATAGTAGGATCTGATGATTTTTTGGATTTCCTCAGTTTCTGTTGTTATATCTCCCTTTTCATTTTTAATTTTGTTAATTTGGATACTTTCTCTGTGCCCTTTGGTCAGTCTGGCTAAGGGTTTATCTATCTTGTTGATTTTCTCAAAGAATCAGCTCCTGGACTCGTTGATTCTTTGTATGGTTCTCTTTGTTTCCACTTGACTGATTTCAGCCCTGAGTTTGATGATTTCCTGTCTTCTACTCCTCCTGGGTGAAATAGCTACTTTTTGTTCCAGGGCTTTCAGGTGTGTCATTAAGCTGCTAGTATACCCTCTCTCCATTTTCTTTTTGGAGGCACTCAGGGCAATGAGTTTTCTTCTTAGCACTGCTTCATTGTGTCCCAAAGATTTGGGTATGTTGTGCCTTCATTTTCATTAAATTCTAAAAAGTATCTGATTTCTTTCTTTATTTCTTCTTTGGTCAAGGTGTCATTGAGTAGAGTATTGTTCAGGTTCCATGTGTATGTGGCTTTTCTGTTGTTTTTGTTGCTACTGAAAACTACTCTTATATCATAGTGATCTGATAGGAGGCATGGGATTAGTTCAATCTTCTTGTATTTGTTGAGGTCTGTCTTGTGACCAATTATATGGTCGATTTTCGAGAAGGTACCATGAGGTGCTGAGAAAAAAGGTATATTCTTTTGCTTTAGTGTGAAATGTTCTATAAATATCAGTCAAATCCAATTGGTCCAAAGCTTCAATTAGTTTTACTGTGTCCCTGTTTAGTTTCTGTTTTCCTGATCGGTCCATTGAGGAGAGTGGAGTGTTGAAGTCCCCCACAATTATTGTGTTAGGTGTAATGTGTGCTTTGACCTTTAGTAAAGTTTCTTTTACGAATGAGGGTGCCCTTGCATTTGGAGCATAGATGTTCAGAATTGAAAGTTCTTCTTGGTGGATTTTTCCTTTGACCAGCAAGAAGTGTCCCTCAGTGTCTCTTTTGATGACTTTAGGTTGAAAGTCAATTTTATCTGATATTAGAATGGCTACTCCTGCTTGTTTCCCGAGACCATTGGCTTGTAAAATTGTCTTCCAGCCTTTTACTCTAAGGTAGTTTTTGTCTTTGACATTTAGGTGTGTTTCCTGTATGCAGAAAAATGTATAGGAAAGGTCCTGTTTACTTATCCAGTCTGTTAGTCTATGTCTTTTTATTGGGGAATTGAGTCCATTGATGTTAAGAGATATTAAGGAATACACATTATTACTTCCTGTCATTTTTGATGTTCTTTTTATATTTGAGTGATTATCTTCTTTTGGGTTTGATGAAGGAAGGTTACTATCTTACTTTTTCCAGGGTGTAGTTTCCCACCTTGTATTGGAGTTTTCCTCCTATTATTCTTTGTAGAGCTGGGTTTGTGGAAAGATATTGTATAAATTTGGTTTTGTCATGGAATGTCTTGGTTTCTCCATCTATTGTGATTGAGAGTTTTGCTGGGTATAGTAGTCTTGGCTGACATTTGTGTTCTCTTAGAGTCTGCATGAGATCTGCCCAGGATCTTCTAGCTTTCATGGTCTCTGGTAAGAAGTCTGGTGTGATTCTGATAGGTCTTCCTTTATATGTTATTGGCCTTTTTCTCTTACTGCCTTTAATATTTTTTCTTTGTTTAGTGCATTTGGGGTTTTAATTATTATGTGGCGAGAGGTCTTTCTGCTCAGATCCAGTCTGTTTGGACTTCTGTAGGCTTCTTGTATATTCATAGGTATCTCTCTCTTTAAGTTTGTAAAGTTTTCTTCCATAATTTTGTTAAAGATGTTTGCTGGCCCTTTCAGTTGTAAATCTTCACTCTCATCTATACCTATAATCCTTAGGTTTGGTTTTCCCATTGTATCCTGGATTTCCTGGATGTTCTGGGATACAAGCTTTTTGCATTTTGCATTTTCTTTGACTGTTGAGTCAATAGTTTCTATGGTATCTTCGGCATCTGAAATTCTTTCTTCCATCTCTTGTATTCTGTTGTTTATATTTCCATCTATGGCCCCTGATTTCTTCTCAAGATTTCTATCTCCAAAGTTGTCTCCCTTTGTGATTTCTTAGTTGTTTCTACTTCTGATTTTAGATCCAGGATGGTTTTGCTCAGTTCCATTATTTGTTTGTTTGTGTTTTTCTGTAATTCTTTAAGAGATTTTTGTGTTTCCTCTTTCATGACTTCTGCCTCTTGACTCATGTTCTCCTGCATTTCTTTAAGGTTTTTTATGTTTCTTCTTTATTGGCTTCTGTCTCTTGAGCCTTATTCTCCTGCATTTCTTTAAGTGATTTTTCTGTTTCCATTATACGGGTTTCTAGCTTATTCATGTTCCCCTGTATTTCTTTAAGACATTCATTTATGTCCTTTTTGTGTTCTTCTAGCAGCATCATGATCAGTGATTTTAAGTCCAAATCTTGTTTCTCTGGTGTGTTGGCATAACCAGGACTTGCTGATGTTGGAGAGTTTGGTTCAGATGCTGCCATATTGCCTAGATTCCTGTTAGTAGTGTTCCTGTGTTTGCCCTTTGCCATCTTGTTCTCTGGAGTTAATTGGTCTTGTCGCTGGCTGGTGTTTGGGCCTCCTGAGGGGCTCTGGGCCTATTACTGCAATACTATATGGCTGGGTTTACCCTGTAGCAGATTGCTGATGTGCTGTCCTCCTCTTGGGTGCCCTTGCAGCTCTAGTGTGCTTTGCCCCAGATTGTTTCTGTGAACCAGATGGAGCCCGTTTGCACCTTCAGGGAGTGCTGAGGGGTGTATGCTGCCAGGACGTTTTCCACGTGCTGATCACTCTGCTGGGCAACCGATCTCCCAACCAGGTTGGTGCACACAAGGCTAGCCTGGCTGCTCAGGCCCTAGGTCCAGGTAAAAGCCTGGGAGGCCAAGGTCAGAGCAAAGTTCCCCTCCGGCTATGACTGTTAATTGGGTCTGTCAGGTGGCCAGGATGGTGGGCGTGTGTGCTTGTGCTCCCTGAAAGTGCCGGGAGAGTCTACTGGGCTAACAACCTCCTGGGCGGGTTGACACACAGATGGCCCACCAAGCAGCCCAGTTCGTGGGGTCAGTCCAGGTCCTGTTGGGGCCTAGAACCCCATTTTGTTACCCTCAGGCTATACCTGTTAGCCAGCTTTGCCTGCTAGAGCTCTCCAGTGTCCTGAAGGCAAAATGGAGGCACGCGCACTGGCCTGGGCAAAAAAACCTCCTGGCTGGGTTGGCACCCCGATGGGCCCCCGAACAGCCCAGGGCCTGGGTGCAGGCCAATGCCCGTAGGGCTTAGACCCCCGCGATGTTGGCCTCAGGTTATGTTTGTGTACCTCAGTCTGTCCGATCTCTCTGGAGTCTGAAACCAAGATGGAGGTGAGTCTCTCCTGACTGGCGGGAGGCAGAGTTCTGAAGTGGCTTCTGTGCGGTGAAAGGCACCATAAATCCACAGCTGCTTACAGCCTGACTGGCCAGCGAAGGTCAGTGGTCGTGGCCGCAGGGCCTAACTGGACCCTGTGTCGCGTTGGTTCCACTGCTGATGCCCCTTCAGCTGGACCAGCCACTGCTGTACTGCAGCTACCGCCGCCCCACGATAATTTTTAATAACATATAAAATATATGTGAAAACATTCAAAAGCAGGCTCCAATCACACATTATTAGCATGATTTTAAAAATGAGACTATTTGTTAAAGAAGTAATTTATAAATGTATATTAAATCTATTTTTTCTGTACCATTTGAATTAAAAGATCCACTTTAAGGAAATTATCCTACAGAATTGTGAGAAATTCCTGGAAGTTATAAACCTGAAAGTGTTTGTGTGGCCTTGTCAGAAAACATCACAGAAGAGGGGGTGAGAAGTCTGTAAGAACCAGAATCACTCCAAGTCTGCTGGGAAACACTCTTTCCTATAATGCCCAGCATGAACCAGAGCAGAAAAATGGCAACATCAGTGGAGATGTTGACACAGAAAGGGGAAATTTTATGGGGTCCCAATCATAGTTAAAGAACTACAGGCAGTTAACAACACTGCAGAAGAATGGAGAATTAGTGTCTCCCAAGGATGGGCTCTTTTATTGGCTATCTCACATGGAGTCATCAGCCTTGAAACCATACACATGTAAACAACAAAAATTGGCATGTTGCTTATACATTTATTTGTGGATATATATACTTGTGAATGTGAACAATAATATCAAAGGAAAGGAGGCTATCAACTTAGGAGTGTGGGGAACATGGGTAGGGTGAAGTGGAAGTTTCTGGAAATGTTAGGAGATACAGACTCATGTAGTGTCTTACTGATACAGAATCAGGTTGTGAGTTGGCCTCACATGTTGTTTTATTCAGACAAGACCATGAGAGGACAAGCGATGTTGGGCAAAAGTATAAATGGGACTTACAGTGACAGCACACTTGCTTGCATAGCTAGCTTTGCAAGTCTTCATTGGTTTTGTGTCCTCATTCTCTCTGATCTTCACTAAGAGGCATGACAGGAAATGTCTAGTGTCCAGGCTGGTCTTGGTCACTCCTGCTGACTCTGACTCATGCAGATTTTGTGGAGGACTGGCGGTCTCTGCAAGATCATACCACCATGGTCCATGTTTGCTATCCTGACACTACTGAACTGAACTGCTGACAAACATATACTGACAAACAGAGATTTGAATCACCCCAAGGAACTATTTCTAAATAGGTCCACATACCCATGTCCAAATTACCATCTTTTCTCCCCTACCTTTGGATGGTGAGCTAGAAGTAGGGTCATAGCATCTAGGAACCATTACTAAAAATAGGTTTAAAAAAATATCAGATTATAAGAGGTGTTTGAAGGAGGGTACCTGTGACGATGTGGAGGGAGAAAATAGAGAATGGAAAATTATATACTCCATTTCCATGTAAAGAATCAAACTACTTTTATATTTTGGAGAATATCAGAAATTAACCATAGTCATAAAATGGAGTAATCCACATCCTCTAAAGAAAAAGAGAAAAAAGAAAATATGGGGTAAGTCTATATACCAATATGTAAAGTTGAAAGTACCTTATTAAATTATAAAGAAAAATTACTGATATCTACATGAATTTCAAATCCATTGTGATAAAAAGGGGAAAAAATATTAAAGCACACATTGCACTATTCTGTTTCATGTTCATGTAGGGTCCAGAAACAGAAACAACACACATTCACGGCTTCTCATAGAGGAAAGCACAGAGATGGATTGTTGGCTGCTATGGGCATCTCTTTGAAAAGATGGGATGGTTTTTGTCTGGAATGGCAGAGAGAGTTGATCAGCTGACTCCTAATATGAAATTCATGCTCCAGTAAAGCTAGGGTTCCTAAAGCAATCAGTCAGAACAATTTACAGATAGGATGGCCATGGAGATACGAACCCACAATTCCAGCACCCAGAAAACTAAGCAAGGATGTCATAGGTTCAACTTGGACTGCACACTGAATTTGAGACTAGCATGAGCTACAAGCCAAAATGCCACTTCAAAACACAAAGAACCAAAACCACTAAATCTAGATATTATCCTTCAAAGTCTTGAATTGGACATGTTTTTGCTACTACCACTCTCCCCAAAATCCAACCCAATTTCACATATTCTCATCCAGAGATGAAAGATTGGGACATGCTGTCAATGTAGACACATAAAGAATAGGTCATTTCTACTCTCAACACTATGGGATACAGTGCAACAAAAAATTTAGTCACTAACATGGAATACTACACTACATGTGTAAATAAATTCATATACTTAATCCACACAGTTTTTCAATCCAACCACTGTGCATTTGATGGAGACTATAGAGTTGGTGAATGAAAATCATACATAGAATCCAAGTCACACTTTAGTACCTGGGTAATGAAACCAAGACCAAGCAACCATACCCAGGACATGGTCATATTATCTACTTTCATAGCATACAAATCAGTTCTTTTCTGTTCTTTCCTAGTTATCCATACTCACTTGAATAAAACACAACTTACCTTCAATTATGTACATTTAAAGTTTATGTATAACAGCTACATGCATAACATTTTTACAGTTTAAATATAATATTTGCATACACACACACACACACACACATATACACACATAATCTTTCCATGTGCCACATTGAAGCTAATTGTCTCCTTTCTCTGATTGTAACAGAGACGATGCTCAGGCAATATTGGTGGAATTATAATTGATGCTTTCTCTAAACATTCTAAACATTAAATGCATGTATTTATTCGGGACATATACAAATGTCATGGCACATGATCAGAGGACAACTTGGTGCAGGTTGGTTCTTTCTTCCACTGTGGAGGTCTCAGGGATTAGGCTCAGGTCATCAGTCTTGGAAACAATATTTACCCACTGAATGACATGTCTCACCAGCCCTGTGCTGCATTCAGTGTTTCTTTCCTCAGTCCAAATTGGCAAATACTTTTTGGAAACCATCTTTTAAAACATCAGCAAATGGGGACAATATAAGAGACAAATACCCTCTTTTCTTTCAAGTTTTATCACATCAGAAAGCCAGATTCAGGAGGGATTGTGCACAACGGAAGATTACAACTCATCACAATCCAGTCAATTATATACACTCACTGTCAAGTAATTACAATGCTTTCTTTTCCAGTTGTCTTTGAGAATAAAGGAAAAGCAGATCTTCCGATGCGATGGTTTTATGTAACATCTAATCTATCCTGTTTTGTAAATACTAGAGGAGCTTCCACCAATTTGATATACAGATGGATTTTAACTTTGCTTACAAACATTGCTATTCAACTCCTACTTAAGGTGTTCTAATTTTCTGTGAGCACACCAAAAGCAAAATAGGAAAATGAAAATAATAAAAAAGCAATTATTCAGGCAGGCTCTCAAAGTGGCTGATCATATGTCATATTGGCATGGTATGCTCCCATAAACCTGCACAGAGACAGATGAGACAGCATGTTTCCACTGAAAACAAGGTGGGAAATACCCACTTAGAGCTCTCCTCATCAGAGGGCAAGAACAAATCTGCTCACTTCCGCCTTGCTATCTCCTTAAAGTGATGCTGATTCTTCTATGTCCTACATATCTTTGGCTAAAGGTTACAAGCATTCATTTCACAAAATGAGGCAGTAACTTGGATTCCATGGGTCTTGAATTTAAAATAAAACACCTCCTCTTCCTTTATTAAACAACTCGTGCAATCTCAAATGAATTCAAACACCAGTGTGTGCTGGCAGACTTCCATCCTTATTTCATGTTATGTATACCCCCCTCATTTTTTGTCACACCCCCTTCAAAGAGCTGGGTTCACAATTCAATTTAAAAACCGTCATTTTCAAATAGCTTCATTCATTAATTTTGAAATTAAGCTCTCTTTGTTCCTGACATGTCAATGTTAAAGTACTCAAATATACATGAAAAAGTTATTATCTTATTCTTCTGCAGTGTTTAAAAATTAATAATAGTGAAAATCCAATCTTCTATTGGCCACATATTGTAGAATCAGTCAGTAAATTGAATCAAGTTTTAGGTTCCGGTATTGTTAGTCATTTTATCCCCTTTCAAAGTTAGACCTAATACTCATAGCCCACTGATGAATGCTATTAAGGTTTGCATTATGAACTCCATCTCATAGCTGGACACCAACAGTGTTTGAGATATTTCCGTGTCAAGGAATTGAAGTGACCGGCCTCCTTAGGGTAAAACTTTCCATGAGAAATATAGATTTCTGGAAACATCAGTTTCTACTTTGGAACATTAATGGAAGCATTTCTGTTGTGTTTTGTGTCTCATTTGTTTTGCGTTTTGGTTTTTGTTTAATTATTTCCTTTTATATTTTGGGATTATAATTATATGATGTCTTTCCCCCTCTAAACCAGTGGTTCTCAATCTGTGGGTTGTCCTTTGGGAGTTGAACTACCCTTTCAAAGGGGTCATTTATCAGGCATCCTGCATATAGGATATTGACATTACAATTCACAACAGTAGTAAAATTAGTTATAAAGTAGCAATGAAATAATTGTATGGTTATGTGCACCACAATATGAGGCACTGTATTAAAGTGGCACAGCAGTAGGAAGGTTGAGAAATACTACAAAACCCTCCCACATATGCCTTCTGCTCTCTTCCAAATTCAAAACCTCTGTTCCCATTAATTGCTATTATTTCCATATATGTAAAGATTCATAAATATATTTTTACACTGTGCTTCTGATTTTAGTTTTTCTGAAAATCACACTTTAGACCATCTTTGTTAGAAAATTGAGGAAAACCATGCATTACATGTACAACCTGTCCATACCTCCTGATTGGCACTTACTTGGCAAGTAGACTGAGTTTTCACAGAGTTCACATATATCATCTTAAAAGAAAACTAATCATTATAATTCCATCTGAGTGGATCATAACCAAGTCAGAATGTGGAGACTGAGGAGGGAAGGAGGAAGATGAGACAGGTAAGGAGAGAAGGGAAAAGGGAGGGAAGAAGGGAGGGACTAAGGGAGGGATTGAGGGAGGGAGGTATGAAGGGAGGGAGAGAAGGAGGGAGGAGGGGAAGGAGGGAAGGAAGAAGGGAGGGAAGGAGGGAGAAGAAGGACATTCTTCAAAAGAACTGACTGCAAGTGTCACTCACACATAAGAACTCTGGGTCATTGTCATTGTACTATTTGTGCCCACAGACTGACTGGCCTTATATAATTAATTGCAGCAAAAGACTGTCCTCCTCCCACACATGCCTCTGTTATTCTCAGTAGAACAATTCCCCTGTAAAGGCCCAAGGACTCTGAAAGGAAGACAGGTTCCACTTCTGCTCTGATTTGTTTTGTTTTTTTGCTGTGATGTGTTTTGTTTTCCTGCAGTTTGGAGGGAAAAAAAAAAAAAAAGAACAGTCGCTGCTAACCCAACAGAGTTTACAGGGAAGTAAAAGGCTCCATTCTGATTGTTTTGAAAAATCAGATCTCTTACCTTTCAATTTTCACATTCTCCCAGAACTTGCAAATTTTCCCAGAAAACAGATGAACAGACCAGTGGGTCATTTAGATAAATGTCACAAAGAAAAAGTAAATAAGAAAATGCGCAGAATACACACCACTACATTCTTTCTATTCCTACAAATTTATATTGCTGTTTTGATCTTTTCACATAACCTTTCCTCAAGTTTAGAACATATTTTAAAATTACATTTAAAAAAAGACAGCTCTGTAAAAAAATGTGACAAGATAGGATTGTTCTAGTAATGATTACTGTTTTATTAAAAAATAAGAAAAAATAACCATTTTATGTGTATAAAGATCTACCTGCAAGGAATATGTTCTGAGTCTCTCTCTCTCTCTCTCTCTCTCTCTCTCTCTCTCTCTCTCTCTCTCTCTCTCTCTCTCTCTCTCTCTCTCTCTCTCTCTCTCTCTCTCTCTCTCTCTCTCTCTCTCTCTCTCTCTCTCTCTCTCTCTCTCTCTCTCTCTCTCTCTCTCTCTCTCTCTCTCACACACACATGCACCCAGAGATAGATAGACTGAGGAGAGATAGGGAGATGTATAATAAACATAACCGACTATCCAGACATATTAGACCATAACATATATATGTTTTAATAGATTTAATAGAAATAATTATAGTCATCAAATTTTGAAAATGACAATGAGATTCACATAGAAGGGTACTTGTAGAGAAGAATGCAACCAGTTTCTGAGTTTCACTTGTGAAGATGTGTGAGTGCAGCATATCTATTAGACCTAAATCCTAGGGAATTCAGGAGAAAGAACAACATGGCCATTTTAACTGTTCTGAGTTTTCTCCAACTGAAGAGTTTGGTGGCAGCTTTTCATGTCTCTTGGTGGCAAAAGTAGGACCCCTAAACTCAAGGCTGAAAATACAAATATCATAAGAGCTCCAATTCCCAACAACAGGGGTTGGGGTCAATTTTGTTTTGGAAAATGAAATTTTGGGATGCCTATTAGAGTTTCAAGTCAATGTACCAACTAGATAGAATTTCTGGATAATTGCAAGTGATATTTAAAACCTTAGTGATATTTCAACTTGTAGATAAATTTTCCGAAGAAAATGACCCATAGACTGAGCCTTTGTCTATCCTAGCATTAGATACTCAGAGGGTCAGGACTCAGAAAGCAACTGAGAGGAATCTTAATTGGAGTCATCCTATAAGCAGACACTAAGCCCAGTTTTTAAGTAGCAGTCATTTGTTTATGATCATTTCTGTACATACTAGTAGGAAGGACAGCACCAGAGATAGGAGGGTAAGCAGGCAATAAAAAAAAAATAACCACACCTTTAGCAAGGTTATTACTGCAGAGCAGAAACTTGTCCTACTGGGAAACTGTCAGATCATGCAGCTTGTCTGCTTTAACATTGTCCTTACAAAGGAAAGGCAGGCCATGAAGTTGGACTCCAGCTACAGTCAGGCTTTTAGATAGTATTTAAAATTTATCCTTAGAAAATTTCATATATATATATATATGATACATATATGATATATATATACATACATACATATATACATAATGTATCTTGATCATATCAGCCCTCAAGCTATTCCCACTCTCTTCTATGTCTATCAACACAACTCCATTCTACTTTCATGCCCTTTTTTTTTGTCTGTCTTTTTAATATAACTCACTGTGTGCACTTGTGCAACATACATTCACATGGTGTGGGACCAGCCACTAGGACATGGGCAACCAACCAACGAATGCAACCCCAAAGAAAAATAACTCTCCCTCCTTCAACTGCCATAAGTTCCCCCAGCCAGACACAGCTCTCCAATTCAAAAACCTCTAAAGAATCAATTGTGTTCCTAACTTGTTTCATGTATTTCTTTTTGAAACATTTTCTTCACTATTTCAAAAGTAAGTGTGGTTCCTCTTTTTGAATTCTTGAGGGCAGGCAGAAGAAACAGGAGAAAGATTTATCTGCTAGAAAATAAATAGGTGGTCAGGATTTATTTGTCAATTCACCTTCATGTGCATAACCTTTTGTGACTTTACCACAGAAAAGACCTCAGACATCAAGACAATTTTGCTCTGTGAAAAATGCCTTTGGCACAAGTACTTAGCATGCATATCCTGAAGTAGTCCTTGTAGGTAACTCAGAAAACATACTTGATATTACTTCATTACCATTTGGGCTTACAGGACATTACTTCAAAATAACTCTACCACTCAAGAAGGAAGAAGCAGATATTTGAATATTAAACATTTACTTTGAAGGGTTTTGTCATGAAAAGTAATCATATCTGATGGTTGGTGAGGATAAGAGTATCCTCATATTGTAAGAATCATTGAAATGTAGAAGAGGAAAAGGAAAACTGAGAAGTAAATGAAATGTCTCAAGGAAAGCGTCGTCACTTCAGATTTAATAATCGAATTATGGAAAAGTAAACACCAGATAACCATGAATATGTAGATACGTAAAAAAAAAAAACTACTGTGTAATATCAGAAATATGTAATCAGAACCCTGAGAGCTGAAAAGAATGGAACATCCTAAGATGGCCATGATAATCTCCATGAAACCAATCAATTCTGCACACACAGATTACTCTCAGCAGCCCATCAGAGCTATGTGGTTAGGAATCCCCAGGTTGAAGACAGTGTTCCATTTGGTTTTACTCAATCCTGCTATGCACAGATTATTTTCTTATGCTTCCCTTTATTTCAGTGTTTTAACTTGGACACGGCTCTGCATGTTGTTGGTGTATTCCTTCTAAACTGTCCCCTCGATGGACAAAGATTTTCTGATTATTTTCTGTTTCCAATGGATAAAAATCTACTCTCGGTTTCTCAGCCTCCACAGGAATCATTCCAGAATGCGCAGCACAAAGAATCATCCCTCAACTTCATCCTTGTGTCTCTGCTCTAATGTACATCAGTGGAGTGGTGACATGCAGGGTCATATTTCATCAGCACATGTCTTTCTTCTAATGTATTGGGCTTCCTGCCATCACTTTAGACTGACATAAAATTCCTGGTGAGTGAAAACTCATAAATAATATTACAATTAAAAATAAAAGATTACTTATGGAGTAGCAAGTATATTTAGATGTGACCTTAAATGGCAGGTATATGACATTTTTCAGATCCAAGATAGATCTATCATGTGGGTCAGAAAGAGACTGAGCACATGCCTTTTAAAAAAAAAAAAAAAAAAAAAAAAAAAAAAACTGCCTTAGCTGTTCTTGGTTCTTTCAGAAGGAAACAAATCCTCAGAGTGACAGTCTTCCATCCAGACTTGTTGGATGTGGAAGTATGCTGAACTTGCACTTTCTGAGACAATAAACACATTTCTCAGTTTTTAACCTTCTCGGAATGTCAAAAGGGACACACAATAATTTCTCTTTGCTTACTTCCTTTCTCATCCCTCATCTTCTTTATTTCTGTATGTCCAGTCTCTGAACCAGGATAAACTGAAGCATGAGAAACAGCATCAGGGAACTGAGGGACAGGCAGTTCTCCTTCATGCCAGCCCTAACTATCATCATCCCAAATTCCACCAATGATGGCCCAATAATGTAAGATGGGGATCCCGAATGCCACAGGCTGTTCATGAAAAAAAAAAAAAAGCTAGAGACTAGTAGACCAGGGACACCACAGAACTCATGGAAAGCAACACTGACTCAACAGTTTGGTTATTTAACATATGCCTTAAACATCTGCTTGTTATTAAAAAATAATCCTGTTCACATAACTAAAATCACAAACTATAAAGGGCTAGACAATAGTATGTAAATATGCATCTAATTTTACTTTACATTACTAATAAAATTTAAACAATTTCTTCTTTAACTGAAACTACTCTAAATATTTTCTTGATATGTCACTAAAACCCATTTCTAGTGCCTTGTCAGGCACATATGGAGGGTAGAACATTATTTTTATTTTTATTCCAGCATGAAAATAATGCTTTAATTTTTAATGTGTTACCAACATAATTTACAATCTTCCAAACTATAAACAGAGCTAACCATGGTAGTAGCTGGCAGAACTCTTGGCTAGTACATGCACTAGGCCCTTGTTTCAATCCCCAGCACTGCATAGACAACCAAATCAACCCTGGTTGGTCCTCTCCTCTGCTCAGTCAGGTTTGATTCTCAACATCCAGATGCCATTACTTGAATTAGCTCTATTCTGATCCTTGCTTCCCTAAATTCAATTGTAGGACTCTATGAGCCCAGTTACCTTACTCCCTTCCCTGAGACCTGAGGTTTGGGACTCCTGTCCTGTGCATGTCTGCCCCTAGTTGGCTCTGACCTCATCCCTGTGTCCATGACTTTTATTCCTGAACTCCTGGTCTGCAAAAACAAGTACCTTATTTGTGATTCTGTCATATCCTCATTTTCATTGACAGAAACTCCTCCCCCTTTAAGTTCATTCTTATAAAACCAACAAATTAAAATTAGACTTACTTATAAGTAGATATTAGTAATAAAGCACAGGTTAACCATACTGTAATCAACAGACTCAAGAAAGACAAATAACAAGGAAAGTCTAAGGGAGGATGGTTGTATCTTCATCAGAAGGGGAAACAAAATAGATATCAGAGTTGAATGGAGGGAAGAAACTTAAGAGGGCATGGTGATGGGGAGATTTCAGGGTTAGCTATAGGGAGAGCAGGAAGAAGAATGGAAATCTACAGTGAGTGGGGGGGGGGGGTAATTGATAGGTTGTCCAGAGATCTTAGATCAGGATGTATAAACCTGATTGAGCAGAGATCTTAGATCTGAAGGCCTATGGAGGCAAGGAGACTCCTAACAGTGGATGATATGCATCTTGAATTGACCAGTTCTTGTAGCCAGGAATTACTCTGAGTGGAGAGATAAGGACACCAACCCACTCATAAAATCTTCAACCCAAAATGTGTCCTGCTTACAAGATGGACAAAGACAGGGCAGAGATGGAGGGAATGGCCAACCAATGACTGACCCAAATTGAGACCCATCCCATGGGAAAGAACCAGCCCTGGTCACTATTAATGGTACTCTGCTATGCTTTCTGACAGGGGCCTACCACAACTCTCCTGTAAGAGGCTTGCATCCAGCAGCCAATGGTAAGGGATGCAGAGATCCACAGACAAACATTAGATGGAGCTCAGGAAGTCTTATGGAAAAGTTGAAGGAAGGAAGGTTTGAGGGAACTGAAAAGGACCAGGTCTCCATAGGAAGACAAACAGAATCAACTACCCTGGACTCTTAGGGGGCCTGAAAGACTGAACTACCAACCGAAGAGTAATATTGGATGGATCTAGGACCCATGCACACAGCAGATGTGCAACTTGGTCTTCCTGAGGGTTCCCCAACGACTGGAATGAGGGGTATGCCTGTTGTCTGACTTACTGAGGATCCTATACCCCTAACTGGGCTACCTTGTCTGGTTTCAGTGGGAGAGGATGAGCCCAGTACTGCAGTGACTTGATGTGTCTGAGGGGAGTCAGGGGGAACAGTGTATAATGGATATGGAGGGAGGATCTGCATGAGGCAGATACTGGGCAGTGGGGTCTGATATTGGGATATAAAGTGAATTAATTAATTAATTAATTAATTAAAAATTTTAAAAGTAGACACTGTAGATTTTGCCCTGAACCAAGAATTATCACCTGATCCCAGCCTGCATGATCCAGAGATAGTTCCTAGTGTGCTAAAGCTTAAGGAAAGATTTAAAAGCAAAGCTATAATGGCCATTACCTATCTTTGCCTTCCAGAGCTGAAGTTGGCAGGTTATATCACTAAAGTCATAGTCTTATCTCAAAGCAAGAGCAGTTTGCATAAGTCTTGTTTTCCTCTGAACTGTAACTACATAGGAACAGGAAAAACATGTCGTTGTCTAACATAAAAGAAAAGGCTGCTAACACATTGAGTATGAATGTTTAGTTGATTGAAAGGCTTTGAAAGCCTAGTAGTCTGAGCTGTTTTTCTACACTGTGGCTATAACTTGAAATAATGTCAAGAGGATTGATGAATTTCTTGGATGATAAAGGGACAGAGCTGAAACAGTCTCTGAATGTCATTAAGGAGATGAAATTCACATGAGCACAGATCTGCTGTGCTACACAGATGCTCTCCCATGTAATTCACTGTTGACAGCCTGGCCATCATTATTGCCAACCAGCAGCAATTGCAAAAACTAAGGAGACACTGGCAGGTTTTGAGGTCATTGTCCCTACTGGTCAAAACTGGAAATGGAAAAGGAAAGCAAACCCAAAGCAAGAATGCTCAACATATACATTGATTGTACAATCATATTTCATGTATGATTGGCACATAGGTGTAACCCTATTTTATAAGCCATGATCTTTATTTGGAATGTGAAGACAGAATGACTCAAGAGGAATGGATACAACTGAGCTGAAAAAGGCTTAAAAAAGAAGCCACAAAATTTGAACACATTTGACAAAGAGACTCTAGCCATGGTAGGCAAATGCTCATTCACAATCAGATAAGAAAGAAATGTGAATATTTCTTTAAGTATCTCATTGCAGTCTTCTCCCCAACTCCAAAAGAATATGAAAAAAGAGTTTGAAATTTATTTCTGTACACGAGGGGCAGTCTTAGGCTCTCTCTAACTTTCAACTTTGCAACCACTTGAATTATAGGCATGTACTACCATGTCCAGACTAACAAGTCCTTTTTGTACAGTTTCCTTCCATGCTAAAAGATGTGGTAGATACGTTCCATTGTTCTAGCACATCCCAGAGAAGATAGGCAGTTCTTTGTCTGATATGTTAGGCGCTGGTCACATGTGGGTATCAACCAACTGAAATACAGGTCATTTGACATGAATATGCTATAGTGACAACACAGAGAATTTCAAAGACTTTATGAAGAAAAGAAATTTTGTGTAAAAATGCAAGGTTTTTAATAAACCAAGTCAAATAAAATAAAAAATAATTAATTTTATTTCCTTCTGCTTTCATGTGGCTGCTGTAAAATTTTAATTCCAGTTCTAATTGTGTTGCATTTCTATTAAACAACTCTGCTTTGAGGGATTATCTGAGTAAGTGAAGTTATCGAATTAGTGTAAACACAGAGAAAGTTATTAAAATGCTGGTTTTGATTTGGTCTTACAATGAAGCAAAAGCATGAAACACAAAACAGAATACTCACTGGCACTTTCAGGGTGCTCCACAGGATGGTACAACAGTTTGCAGAACTGTTACTAGCTGCAAAAACATAAGCTGAAGTATTAGTTTAAAATCTTTTATACAGTTAGATATCATAATTCTATATCATTGAATTTAATATCATGTATGAGTTTGTATGTATGTGTGTGCATGTGTGCATGTGTCTTCCTATGATTGAATATGGGCATGTACATGAAACATTTGCACACATGAAGATCAAAGGACAACCTCATGTTATTCTTCTCCTTTGCCTTTGATTGAGGCAGGCTTTCTCTGGTGTTTTCCTGTGTATACCAGACCAACTGATTCCTGGAATTCTCTTGTCTCTATATCCTATCTTCCCATAATAGTTCTGAGATGTTATGTGTCCAGTTTTTACAGGACCCTGGAGATCTAAACTCAGGTCTTCACATTTGTGCATCAAACACTTCCACCAACCAAGATATCTCCCCAGCCCCCTAGCATCTCTCTTACAGGAATTCATTTGTATATCTTTGATCTTTCATCTTATCAATTTAATCACATGATATTTCATAAAACAATCAGAATCTTGGAAATAGAATCTTTGCCACAAAAAGCTTTGTGTGGAACAAAATGTGTAGTTTTATGTCCTAGAAACAGACTTATTAATTTCATTTATGTTTAATAAAAGCTATTAGTGAAGAAAAAACATTTCTACCCAGAGGATAACTTACCTAAATAACTTTAAATGTTAGTTCTATAAATACATTCATTTTCTTCAAAAATGTAGAGACTGGAAACACTTGAACATGGCCAGCTTCAAAGCTATATAATTTGGGAAGAACTTGGATTAAGAGCTGGAGAGTAGCAGGCTCTATAGCACTGAGAGCCACTTGGGTCTTTGACTGTGTGAATATGTATGACCAATAGGGCTTGGATATATGAAGGGGAAAAGAGTTAATACCATCTGGTAAATGAGACTAATATGGAGGTTATTTTATTCATACATCTAAAAGTCTGACCCCAGAAAACCAAATAACCCTATTAAAAATGAGGTACAGAGCTAAACAAAGAATTTTTGCCCAAAGAACTTCAGATGGCTGATAAGCATCTTAAAAAATGCTCAACTTCATTAGTCATTAGGGAAATGCAAATCAAAACAACCCTGAGATTTCACCTTACACCAGTCAGAATGGCTAAGGTTAAAAACTCAGGAGACTGCAGGTGTTGGCAAGGATGTGGAGAAAGAGGAACACTCTTCCACTGCTGGTGGGGTTAAAAATTGGTACAACCACTCTGGAATTATTCTGGCGGTTCCTCAGAAAACTAGGCACGTCACTTCCGGAGGATCCTGCTATGCCACTCTTGGGCATATATCCAGAGGATTCCCCAGCAGGTAATAAGGATTACATGCTCCACTATGTTCATAGCAGCCCTGTTTATAATAGCCAGAACCCGGAAAGAACCCAGGTATCCCTCAACAGAAGAATGGATGCAAAAAATGTGGTATATCTACACAGTGGAGTACTATTCAGCCATTAGAAACAATGAATTCATGAAATTCTTAGACAAATGGACAGAGCTGGAGAACATCATACTAAGTGAGGTATCCCAGTCTCAAAAGATCAATCATGGTATGCACTCACTAATAAGTGGATATTAGCCTAGAAAATTGGAATACCCAAAACATAATCCACACATCAAATGATGTCCAAGAAGAACAGAGGAGTGGCCCCTGGTTATGGAAAGACTCAGTGTAGCAGTATAGGGGAATACCAGAACAGGGAAGTGGGAAGGGGTGGATGGGAGAAAAGGGGGGAGGAAAGAGGGCTTATGGGACTTTCAGGGAATGAGGGGCCAGAAAAGGGGAAATCATTTGAAATGTAAATAAAAAATATATCGAATAAAAAAAATACCCACACCATAAAAAAAAAACCCAACACACTCAGTGTGTTTTCTACGAAGTCCTTAACAGAAACAAATACAGTCCCTCTATCATGTCTTTTTTGCCATCCTTTATGCTTCCAACTATAACCCTCATCTGTTCTTTTTTTTTGATTCTGATGACATTTCCTTTGGCATTGGATATGAGGATACAGTTCAAGCACTTGACAGATATGGGGACACAGAGAAAGTATTAAACAGAAGAAATGAAAGTTATAGATTTCAGCTCTTGTGAGCAGGCACATTTAAATTATAGTATATGGGGTAAACAAATGGCTTGTAGAAAACACTCAAATCTGTGACCAACTCCAGCTGGGAAGGTTACATACGTATCTATTCTATGCCAAAATGGCAGAATTTCATCCTTCCACATTTCTTGCAATATAATAGTTTTGTGACAAGAAATTTGAAATGAAGGAGTTAAGTGACAACAAATTCAGGTCACTACTTCATACATGCTGTCTACAAAGAGGGAACAGCCCAGATCCTTGCATGAGGTTATCTACTGCCCTCCTTCTCTGAGTCAAGAGGAGAGTTCAAGCAGCTATGAAAATCACAGCAAGTTTCCTAAGCTCTATAGCTCATTTTTTTCTGTGCCTTTGACTTTGCCTGTATGAAACTAGGACCACAAACAGAAACATGAAACAGTCACTCACCACATATTTGAGATGATTTCTAGACACCCTATTAGAAAAAGCTCATGTATCTGATTTGTTTTCACAATTTTGACTTCTGTCCAGACAACACTTCAGTATTTATTTCCAGAAGAAACAAGCCTCTGGCATACTCCATGAAAGACCTCTGCATGAACAGACTGATGCTTATGGGAATTAGGGTATCCATCTCTGAGAATGTCTTCTATAGAATAAAGTGACCTGCTGGCTCAGCTCCTCAACTCTTAAGTAACTTTAAAAAACAATCAGGTGTATTCCTTCCCAAGGAGATCTTTATCTGCCACTAGAAAGCAATACCCAAAATGTATAAGCCTTGTAGGCAGACAGGCAAGCCCAACTTGCACGGTAGCTTTACTACTTAGTTATTCTGTAACTATAACAAAGAACTATCAGTGTTTAGTAGCTAAATTTAACCTGAGAGTCACAAGCAGAGCAGAATTAGTTAGGAGATGACTAGAAGGGTAGAAAAGAACAGAGGTGACCATGGTGGGTAGCATAATATAACTCAGAGGCATCAGGAAGCCCAAAGTCATCACTGAATCCCACCTTGTGCTCCCACAATCTGCTGGAGGACCTCTGGCCAAGCTTCATCTAGGACGCTCCACTCTATGCAAGTTCTAATATGAGATTGTATTTGTGTGATGAGAGAATAGAGATATTAAGTCCCTGTCCCTTTCTCCCTGTGACTATTCACATGCAAGCCCCAACCTACTAGTATGGAAAAGAGAGGAACAGGAAGTGGAATCAAATATTGACTTGACCCATCACAAACTGTTCTCCTACAAGAGGAAACTGCATATCCTCACTTGAAAACCGCAGATTCATTTTTAATTTATAGCCAAACGTTCAGCCACTCAAATGTGTATCTTTAAAGCATTTTTATCATGTAGCTGATTTCTCTAGCATAACACTTTTTTAATTGGATATTTTCTTTATCTACATTGCAAATGTTACTCCCTTTCTGGTTTCCCCACTGAAAACACCCTATCCCATCTCCCCTTCCCCCTGTTCACCAACCCTCCCACTCCTGCTTCCCTGTCCTGGTATTCCCTTATACTGGGGCACTGAGCTTTCTCAGGGCCCAGGGCCTCTCCTGTCTTTGATGTCCAGCAAGGCTATCCTCTGCTACATATGCAGCTGGAGCCATGGGTCCCTCCATGTGTACTCTTTGTTTGGTGGTTTAGTCCCTGGAAGCTCTCGGGGTACTAATTGGTTCATAATGTCGTTCCTTCTATGGGGCTGACAGCTCCTTCAGTTCCCTGGGTCCTTTCTCTAGTTCCTCCATTGGGAATCTTAGACTCAATCCAATGGTTGGCTGGGAGCACCCACCTCTGTATTTGTCGGGCACTGGCAGAGCCTCATAGGAGACAGTTATATCAGGCTCATGTCAGTAAGTGCTTGCTGGCATCCACATTAGTGTCTGGGTTTGATGACAGTATATGGGATAGATCCCCAGGTGGGGCAGTCTCTGGCTGGTGTTTCCTTCAGTCTCTGTTATACACTTTGTCTATGTATGGCTGTTTTGATACCCCCTCTAAGAAGGACCAAAATATCTACACTTTGGTCTTCCTTCTTCTTGAGCTTCATGTGGTCTGTGAATTATATCTTGGATATTCCAAGCTCTGGGCTAATATCCACTTATCAGTGAGGGTATACTCTGTGTGTCCTATTGTAATTGGGTTACCTCACTCAAGATGATATTTTCTAGTTTTATCGATTTGCCTAAGCATTTTATGAATTCATTGTTTTTAATAGCTAAGTAGAATCCCTTGTTTAAATGTACCACAGTTCCTGTATCCATTACTCTGTTGAGGAGCATCTGGGTTCTTTCCAGCTTCTGGCTATTATAAATAAGGCTGATATGTGGAGCATGTGTCTTTATTACATGCTGGAGAATGCTCTGGGTATATGCCCAGGAGTGGAATAGCTGGCTACTCAGGTACTATGTCCAATTTTCTGAGGAATCACCAGACTGATTTCCAGAGTGATTGTACCAGTTTGCAATCCCACCAGCAGTAGAGGAGTGTTCCTCTTTCTCTACATCCTCGCCAGCACCTGCTGTCTCCTGAGTTCTTGATCTCAGCCATTCTGACTGGTCATTTGATTTGCATTTCCATGATGACTAAGGATGTTGAACATTTCTTTAGGTGCTTCTCAGCCATTCAATATTCCTCAGGTGAAAATTCTTTGTTTAGCTCTGTACCCCATTGTTAATAGGGTTATTGGGTCTCTGGAGTCTAACTTCTTCAGTTCTTTGTATATATTAGATATTAGCCTTCTGTCAGATATAAAGTTGGTAAAGATCTTTTCCCAATTTGTTGGTTGCTGTTTTGTCCTATTGACAGTGTCCTTTGCCTTACAGAAACTTTGTAATTTTATGAGGTCCCATTTGTCTTGATCTTAGAGCATAAGCTATTGGTGTTCTGTTCAGGAACTTTTCCCCTGTGACCATGTCCTTAAGGGTCTTCCCTAGTTCCTTTTCTATTAGTTTCAGTGTGTCTGGTTTTATGTGGAGATCCTTGATCCACTTGGACTTGAGCTTAGTACAAGGAGATAAGAATGGATGGATTTGCATTCTTCTGCATGCTGACCTCCAGTTGAACCAGCACCATTTGTTGAAAAGGCTATACTTTTTCCACTGGATGGTTTTAGCTCCATTGTCAAAGGTCAAGGGACCATAGGTGTGTGGGTTCATTTCTGGGTCTTCAATTCTATCCCATTAATCTACCTGCCTGTCACTGTACCAATACCATGCAGTTTTTATCACTATTTCTCTGTAGTATGGTTTGAGGTCTGGGATATATTGATTCCTCCAGAAGTTCTTTTATTGTTGAAAACAATTTTATTTATCCTGGATTTTTTGTTATTCCAGACAAATTTGAGAATTGCTTTGTCTAACTCTATGAAGAATTGAGTTGGAATTTTGATGGGTATTGCATTGAATGTGTAGATTGCTTTTGATAAGATGGCCATTTTTACTATATTAATCCTGCCAATGCAGTAGCATGGGATACCTTTCCATCTTCTGAGGTCTTCTTTAATTTCTTTCTTCAGAGACGTGAAGTTCTTGTCATACAGATCTTTCACTTGTAGCATAACATTGTTATTGTATGTTTGCCTAAAGCCCTGAACAACTTTCCAGTTATATAGTGATGAAGTCAATGACTATGCTTTCTGTGCTTCCAACATTTTGAAAGTCCTTCCCATTTCTTGCTGATAGCAGAGTAACAAGGATAGATTCCAGGCCATCTTTCTACCATGTCGCTGTGTCTTTTTTAAACTTCCTCCTTGCCCACATTCTAAGCAAAAATGGACATTAGACCAAGACTGAAGATGACCAAAGTTGGGAGAAAGTTTAATCTTCAGGTTGGAAAAGTGCCATCCAGTGGACTTAATCTTTCTTGGGTTTTCAATTATTCACTCAAGCAAATGTCAGTGCTACTGAGAGGTAGCCATTGTTTATTGATAGGGAAACCAAGTTCCTATTTTCAATCTTAATCCCTTCATGGTATTATTTAGGAAACATTTTTGAAAATTAGAAACCTTCATTGTTTGATTTCTTTGTGTTGACTTTCAGCCTCTGTCTATAATGTAGAGAGCCTTACTGGGGTGCCATGCCACCTGGCAAGAACTTGACATTGACCAATATGAAGTTCCTCTCTCAGGCTTTGAGCAGGAATTCCTGTGTTAGCCATAATCCCCTCCATCTAGGGTGGAGTGCTCAGACCAAGGTGAAGCCCATTGTTCTTCAAGGACCTGCAGTATCCTGAGAAACACTAGCCACCTGCAGAGCAACCAAACCGGTTCTGCAGAGACGTTTCCAGCCTTTGGGAAAAGGGTTCTCCCACCTATATATTTGAGGTCCTCCATTAAACCTTGAGACTTTGAGCAGCAGGTGTTGTCTTGGTCTTGCTCTTTTTTTCACAGCCTTCCCATATGTCCCCAGCTTCTCTTCCAGGTAACATGTTCAATGTAACTGTGGGCAGTGGCAAGTAGACAGCTGATCTTAATTTTTTCTACTTATCAAAGTATAGAAAGAAACTCTCTCCACAAAGATTTGTTATTATCTAGCATTCTGCCCACTTCTCTCTACTCCCAAATATATGAAGAAACCCTTGTCCTGTTCCTGTGTTCTACGTAAATATATTTACTCCAGTCACAAGAAAAAATAGCTTTCACCTGCCTAGAATTCATTTCAAACAACAATGTTGATAAATTTCAGTACATGACTTATGGTTTAAATTGTATATGACTCACACACCAAAAGAAGCAAAGCCTAGGGCATCTCAAACACAGTCCAGACAAGAAGATTTGATTTTATTCCTTTGTATCTGTGTAATTTATCCACATCTTGACTCTCCACCATCCCTAAATTACTTTCTCAACAGTGGAATCAACTAGACCACATGTGTTAAATCTCTATTATATTGAACTGTCATGTGTGGAGTCTTCCTGATGTCACTGTCATAAAGTTAAGGATCCAATGAAAGTGCGGCATGAATATACATAATTCAACCCTTTATTCAAAACCTTAGCTAAGCTGAATTGCATCCTTGGTTCCCATCACTCAGAGGGAACACAACACTCAACATAGTGGGAAGGTTACATTACATCGTGTCAACGCAATTCTGTCAATGCTTCTCATAAAAGAGAAGAATACATTCTACATCTATACAGCAATGTAGGTCAATGCTTCAGGTACTGTTCTCAGTCCTTATCTAGGCAGAATTCACTGTACCGAAATATTGCAGTAATCCAATAATTTAGAAACCTAAAGAAATAAAGCAGGTGCCAATGCCATCCAAAAGACAAGCATCATGTGGACTGAGATTATTTCTGTTCAGATCTTATGCATACTGGTCCTTGTGAGTAGAGACTGACAAGGTAAATATATAAACCTACTTCTGACCTGGCTGACACTTTAAGACTAAGAGCCTTTGTCATTGCTATCCCACGGAAACACAGAGATGTTCTAGATTTGTCTTTGTATTTGCAAGGGCTAACTACAGGGGGAAATTATCTCCATATTTCAGAATCTGCCTCATTTTAACCACTTTACAGCCCTAGCTTATGTTTCTCATATCATTATTGCTAAAAGGCTTTTCTCCTGTACCGTATAAAATCTCCTCTCTAACCATTTAAACTTCTGGTGTTGAAAGTATCTTTTCACGATCTCCACCCCTACCCTGAAGAGAGTTGCACAGACAGCAACTGAAATGAGATTTCATCAGGACCATAGTAGGTAAGGACCTGCAGTGGGGAAACAAAATCAAGGCTCTCCTGAGAGAGCTATGGAATCACACTGTGCACACAATGGTCAAATCCACCTGGGAAATGTCCAGCCTGAAGTTCAGAATAAAGCTCTAGAAAAGGGACAGCTCAAATGGACCTGTGTCTGCCACATGATTGACATTCATTAAAAGCTATACATGTTAGTGTTTGACACTCAAAAAAAAAATCTCACCATCGTGCAGGCTGGAAGAAAGGAAGGTTTGTCAGAGTGATGTAAATAAAGCTGGTTGGGTCTGAGCAATGGTTGTGTAAAGGTCAAACTAAGCATATCCGCATTGCTACTGATTAACCAGACAAGTTAATACAAGCTCATGATTCCCACTTCCTAACAGAGATTTTACCATGACAAGAAGAGTGTCATTTATTAGACTGCCTTCAGATAAATCCACTCAAACGTACCTAATTACAGGATATGCTGTGTCAAGGCACTTCATCAGCCAAGCTCCACAAAGAAAGGCATCAGTAACTCGTCAAAATGTGGCAGGTACACTGTCTTCCAAGTAAAGAAGTGTCCTCTCATGGCATTTCACACAACAATGGGTCTGCTCCTCAAAGTTCTGATCAAGCACCAAAATTATGTGAGGCCAAGAGGGTAGCCAGATAAATAATCCACCCTATTCCATGTTGGGTCCTTTCATTTAATGGATAACCACAGCTGGGATCTAGGATTTGGTTGCTGAGGCCTACATGTGATTTCATCACCCCAGTTACAACTATAAATAAACCTAGTGGTAGACACAGAGGGGAACAGAATCCAAGCGCTTTATCCTGTGATGTTTTCATTGACTCCTTTCTTTTTCCAGTCACCACAGGTGAAGTTTGTGAACCTAAGAATAATTACGTGTCTTCCTAAGATATGTGTGATTTAATTGGTCCAAAGAACTTCACATACAGCATAAAGAGAAAGCGGAGAGACAAAGCCCCGAGGAAGAGTACTTGGAACTGTCAAACAGGGTTGGGCAGTAAAGAGGAAATCGTGTCTTCCATACCTACAGGTGTCCTTATGCAGTTTTCTGCTTGTCACCAGACACCAGAACTCAACTGTAACTACTCCTTTCTCAATCTAGGAACTCATGCACACAAAAGCAATGCAGCAGCTCTTATCTCCCTGCACCGAATTGCCCTCCACGTTGTGAAACGCATCACAGAAAGCACCTTGGGAAACTTAGGCATGTATCAAGAGAACACCACTAAATAAGTAGCAAGGTTAGCTACAAGCCAGATAGCCATTAGGTGATTGCAAGGGAAGCCTAAATAAAGAAAAGCATGGTGCCTATCAGGGTGGTGGTAAGTTTAGTGACCTGGAACAGTCTGAAAGCTGGAGGAGGAAGCTGATAAGGAGCAAGCAATTAGACTGTAGGTTCAATTTACCATTCTGATGTAACAATAGAAAGTGCAGCATCACCTCTGGCCTGCCCAGGGTACTTGTTCCCATTGCACTTAGGAGAGTCCACTTTTGTGGGTTCATGCCAGGGCTCTAGGGAGGCCACTCCATTTGCAGGAAAAAAAAAACCCAACTCAGAATAACTTCTTTTTTTTTTTTTTGTTTATTTTTGCATCCAAGTCCTCAAACTCACCCTTCAAATGCCTCCAGATGACTGAGTCACAAACACTCTTGTCAGCGTACTTGACATTAAGTAGATTGATTGCATCAGGATGGAAATCAGCCGTATGATGACTGATGATGTGTTCTCTGCTCTGGAGGGGGCAGGGAATCTGGTGTGTTCTATGCAGGCTTTCAAAGACAGTGGGAGAGAACTACAAAACTAGTTATGTCTCGCCACCGCCTTCCCTTTCCCCAGAAGGAATGTATGATGACCCACTTGACAGTCAATGCTGCCAATGAATTCACACTGAGTCTCACTATAATTACTCTTCCCGTTTGATTAGAATTATTCTACTTCAAATCTCAAAAGCTCCCCAGATGTATCATAACTTCATGGCAATAGATCACTTCTCATATTGTTTAATCAAGTATTTACTAAGAATCTGCATTGTACTCATGCTGAGAAATAGATTTAGACTATCATCTCTGATTTTCAGAATTCCATAATTTGTCTAGCAAGGAGCAAGTACATATGTATGAACTAATTTATAAGTGGTAAAGATTACAGTATATAAAACAATGTTCATTGGAAAATATTAGTAGACATAAATAGGCCATAGGATTCATGGCATTTCATAAGCTTTTAATTGAAAGGTGGGTAAAATAAAGAATAAAATGATCTGCCAACTCATATTTCATCAGAAACACATGAAAGACTTTATGAGAGAGGAGATGTGATTTTAAAATAATGTGGTGCACATGTGACACCCAATTCAAAGCTTCTCTGGTAGCTCATACAAGGTCTGTTTGACCCTATGCTTCTATATTGAGGCCACTCATGGGTATGGGTGACCACAGGCAACTATAGCTGTGTGCCCTGCATCTAAATAAGCATTTAGATTTTACAGTTTATTAAAAATGTATGAGTCACCTTAATGTGCAGTGGATGAAGATTTGAAATTGTGGGTAGAGGGCTTCTCATAGTTTTCTGATGCCCATTCTGCATGGAAAGACCCTTTACAGCATCCAGCTAGCACATCTGTTTGTTTAGATCCATGAACAACCCTTTTGTGGCTTTATTTGTCAGACGTACTCTCCTTGAGTAATTTCTATCCCCCATGTCAAGGGAAAGATAGAAACATTGTTATTACTCAGACTTCCATAAATAAATCTTTAGAACCAATTTGTATGGAAACAACATTGATCCTCTTGCCTCAGTGGCTGAAAAGGAATTTGTATTTCATGTTGGTGACATCATTACTCATGTGCTGTATTATCTATGCATACTGGCTTCATAGAAGTCTCAGGTTATTACTGAGTCTCACTGATGATGAACTCAAATTCAAGTCTTATCCAATATATATAGGAAATATAAATAACTCATTATCTATTCCCACTGAACTTACAGTTAAAAACTTAACAGGTTGATTTTAGAACAGTACGTCCTTCGATGATGCTTTCTTGTATTGTCTATAGAAAAAATACATCATCTCCACATTCAAAGGTCAGCATTGGACATATGAGTAAAGGAAAGAGTAGTGTGTGTGTGTGTGTGTGTGTGTGTGTGTGTGTGTGTGTGTGTATAACTATATTCCATCACATAAGATTGATTCATGTCACCTCACACAGGTAAGCAATTAAGAAGTAACATATAAGCTGGTTGTAGAAAATAATGATGTCTAAATCCCCAGCTAGAAATGGAGAAAATAGGTGTATCCATGAGACAACCAGACATTGCATAAAAACGGGAGAAGAGACTGAGATAACCAACATGGGAACCAGTACTGTGGAACCACTGTCTTTGTCCTTCCCACCACCATTAGTCAGGTGATAAAAATGTGTCTGAATCTTGCTGGGAACTTCGTTAGGAAATATACACAGTACATGCACACACACACACATACCACATGTACACATGCACATACAGACACACATACGTACACATACACGTACACACACATGTACACACATAAACACACGGTGAGGTATTCACAAGGCTCAAACCAAAGGTCCATTGGTGGAGCCATTGTGTCTAATATGAGAAAGAATCATTTAAAACCATCACCTGTATAAGTGGCTTACCTTAATCAGGTCCGTTAATAGTATTCTAAATGGGCTTGCAGATGCAATTATCTTCAGAGTCTCAGGAAAGCACCCTTTATACTGATCAATGTGGTATTGCCAGCCATGATCAGTATTAAACTCCAGAAGATTTGAACAGTACATTGGATGAGAATGACCAGGCCACCCCCTACAATGAGCTCCGAGCTCGGGGTTCTTATGTAAATGGCAGTATAGGCTCCAGTCCATCCCACACACAGAAAGAAGACTTAACAAGACTCACCTTAGCAAACTGAAACCTTAGCATGTAATTCAAGGTAAGCATTAAAGCACAAAGAATTAAATCAAGTATCAAACAATTCTTATATGATGTAGACTAGAGAAAATAAAAAATCGGTTTCTTCCCTTCCATACTCTCTATGCCCACCCCCCCTTATATAATGATTCAGAACACAGATGCTACTGACCATTGCACCAATTCTGTCTTCCGATCCTTGTGGAAACTAGTCAATTCTACATGAAATACTAATTTTATGCAATTGAGCATAGGGGTGATACAGGATTTGCGGCTCACACAATTGTGAGCACATCCTTTAAGAAAGAAAATGTGAAAATATCAAAATAAAAAATTAAGTAGAAAAGTGAATATTCATTTATAATGAGAAAAGTCAAAACATAAACAATTTGAAAAGCTGATATACAACTTCACACATAGCTGAACTTACTATTTATAGCATTCTTTGATGGGTCTATTTCCTAACAACACAAGAATTATAAAAATTCCATTTCTTCATCCGTTTTAAAAAAATAGATGATGAGTATCCAATTACACACTTGGCATTTTCAATTACTCCTGGGAAAGAAAACTTCTGTACTGACAAAGTGTTGATGAGAGCCCAATCCTGTTTACAACAGTCTCACATAGCTGTTAGCCAACACCAGCCTCTCACATCTACACTGCTGCTTCCACTGGCCACATATTTTTATCCACACCACGATGGGACCTCTGGACCTTCACTTCTTTGTGAAGCGTATTTGGATGAATATTCACTGTGGAAGAGCATTGGAAATAATGTTGGAAGGTTGTCAGTCTTCCACTAGGATAGCTATAATACAACTGGATATATGAAATTCTAGTCCATCTACTTAACTATAGCACACTAAACCCAAATTTAGTTCTATTCCCTATATATGTTTCTCTTAACATGATTTCAAATTACCATGCCTATATTTCTTTTTTGTTCTTTTATCTCATTTTATTAGATATTTGCTTTATGTACATTTCAAATGGTATCCCCTTTACTCATTACCCCTCTGAAAATCCCCATCCCATCCTCCCTCCCCCTCCTTACTCACCCCCACTACATTCCCCTACACTAGGACAAAAGGCCTTCAAAGGACCAATGGCCTCTCCTCTCACTGATGTGTGAAGAGGCCATCCTCTGCTACATATGTAGCTGGAGCCATGGGTCCCTCCATGTGTCTCTTTGATTGATGGTTTAATCCACCTAACATGAGAGTAACATGAAGTGAAACAGTCATAAACATAATTCTTTGAAGTCAACATAGCTTGTTACAAATTTTACAAAACCATAACCACCATGTTCAGACATTGTCAAAGCTCATCTCTGCATATTGGGCTACAATCGAGTGCCACATAACGCTTTGACCAATAGTAAATCACGTGTATAATGAACCCTTAAGATTAGAAGTTGTGAAATTTCAGGCACCTAGTGATTCTAAGACACCATAATGTCATAGTATGATGCCTATGTCACATTCTGGGGGTGATGCCAGCCCTGACAAAAATCTTGCACTTCAAGTCACATAAAACTACCGCACATAGCACTCAGTAAAGTACATAATGCATAGTGAATTTAATAAACACCTATACTGCTGCTAGTATTACACATTTACCAATATTTTATTTATAAAGACACATTTATTGTTGAGAAGCATGTTGTGTGAAGCACACAGCAGCCTCAGACATCTGCTATTTAGCCTGTCTCCTTATTGCACCAAGAGGCCACAGAGGGGACGAGTGATACCATCTGGATATATGGAAGTACAGTGTGATGCTGGGACAATGACAAGACTGCCTAACAGCACATTTACAGAATGGCATCATTAACTGACAAGTAACTCTAGTCCCAAAAAGCAAGAACCACCTCTGTAGCTTCAGCCTATTCAACTGATTAGAGACATAGCTACCTCTGCCACTAAGATAATCTTTTGGCATAAGGACAATAATGGTATGAAATTTTATAGATTCACAAACTGATAGAAAATGCTAAAGGTTAATGATGGTATGATATCAAACATAACCACATTTATCATTTATAGTTTTTGATTGTGTACTTACTCGATTTGCATGAAAAGTCTAGAGTAGGAAGTCATGTATCTTTATAATGCCCCTGGTTGAATTTCTTTGTAAATGGACCATGGTCCAGTGAAACGCCACACAAACAAAAAAATATATGGTCAGTAAAAATTGGATTTGGTGGCTATCTACAAGGAAAGATGGCACAATTTTAAATGGGTAGAAAGAATGGAAAAAGAATGGAATCTAAGAGGAGGTGGGGGATTGAGTGAATATGAATAAACACATTGAACAAAACTTAAAGAACTATGTTTTTAGGACAGCAAGCATAGACCTGAGTAATTGGTAGAGACACTATCTCTGGCAGCAGAAATAAGAATTCAGTGTGACATCCTCATCAACTTCTTTTTGTTACTAGATATTATTTTAAAACACAGACTTCTCTTGCAAAATCTCTAATCCTGCTAAACAAGCACTGTTCATTTGTCTAATGAAATTAAACAATTCTACTCAGTACTTCTTGTCTAAGCAAGTTATACAATTCTACTCACCCCTTCTTGTCTAAGCAAAATGTGTTTTACATATAAACTTTCTCGCTCCATCATTCTTTTTTCATGGTCCTTCTTTGACTTTGTGCTTTAGTCCTGGATAAGTCACACTATAACAGCTTTAGCAGGCATCTGCTCATGCTTCCCACAGTACTATCATCCACATTTCAAATGCTAAAGCCGATGACATGCTTTTGAAATAGTTAACTTCATCAGTGGAAGATGCTGTAGCCTAAAATTTCCCACTTTATTTCCAAAAATCCATCCAGAAGATAACGAAAATAAAAGTAATAATTTACACTGGAACAAATAGAAAGACAAAATCCCAGATGGCAAAGAAAAGTTCATATTACCAAAAGCCACTGACCGTTATGTTTCAGGGAACCTCAAAAGATAGTGTTACAGAAGAGACATGAAGAACATGAGATACAGGACCTGCTGCTGTTGGTGTAAAGTAAATTCAAGGAAAATGGAAGACAATAATTTCTAGACAAGCCCAACACAAGCTATTCTATGGAAGAGCGAGAACTTATTTAGGATGTCCTATCTGTGTTTCCTAGTTGTTGTAACAGTCATAGATCCCAGTGAAATAAGGCATTGGTAGAGAAATCATCCAGAATAAAGTAAAGTTTAAAAAGACTAAGACAATAAGGCTGGCAGAGGGGATGTATTTAAGTGGAACTGTCATCAAAACAAGAGAAGAGAGACCCTTATCTTTTTTAGAAAACAACTACTGCAGTGTTTTAAATTTAAACTAACAAATCATGGGCAAAATTTTAGCAAAAAACTTAAACTTAAAATGATTTATTTAAGGGCACAACTTAATCAAAGCATGAAGTTGGGAAAGTAGGCTATTGGAAAAAAACGAAAATGTGAGAGTCATGTGATTTAGAAAAATTTTAAGTGGATGGTAGTGAGAAGATAAAACAAGTTCACAGTTTGGTTCTTCTCCATGTGACAGCAATCAGGTTGTATAAATCAAGAGTGATACAATGGAGATGGGAGATGATGAATATTTTATCATGGAGAGGTAAACACTGAGCTTGAAACATTTGGTTGACTAAAATTAGATGACAGAAAAGAATAATCATAGCCAAAAAATAGACAGTGCAAGCCAGCTGATGTACAGACCACAGCAGAGAAACAACTGAATTTCTTTAAAGACATGGGTCATGATATTCTTAAATTTATAATTATTTATTTATACCCAGAAAAAAATGTGACACTAAACATCTAACTAATTTTAAATTTGAAAAGCAAAAGGTGACTATTCTATAAAATGTTTACATTATATGAAATATAAGCTCATAGAATTCTTATTGAATAATTTTGCCACATTGATAAAAGTAAATGATCATAATGCACCTCTGGTAGTTTGAATAAGTTTGTCCCATATACACTCATGTATTTGAATAATTGGCCCATAGGGAGCAGCAGTATGAGGGGGTGTGGCCCTGTGGGAATAGGTGTGGCCTTATTGGAGGAAGTACGTCACTGTGGAGGTAGGCTTTGAGGTCTCATATATTTACTCAAGCTATGGCCAGTGTGGAAGGTAGTCTTCTCCTAGCGGCCCTCAGATCAGGCTGCAGAACTTTCAGCTCCTCCTATGTTTTTGTCTGGACACCGCCATGCTTCCTGACATGATGATAATGGACTGAACTTCTGAAACTGTAAGCCAGCCCCGAATAAATGTTGTCCTTTATAAGAGTTGCTTTGGTCATAGTGTCCCTTCACAGCAATAGAATCCAGACTAAGACAGTGCTCATCTAACAATGAAATTTTCAAAGTAGATAACAGCTGAAATGCCAACATTGTGCTGTCTATAAGAGAAATGCACCAAACAAAGTTATTCAGAAATGAAAATGGCAGAAATGAAGGTAGGAATAATAAAAATTATTTCATGAAAATCTAAGGGAAATTTATAATATGAATCTTATTTTTTTATTCGATATATTTTTTATTTACATTTCAAATGATTTCCCCTTTTCTAGCCCTCCCACTCCCCAAAAGTCCCATAAGCCCCCTTCTCTCCCCCTGTCCTCCCACCCACCCCTTCCCACTTCCCCATTCCGGTTTTGCCAAATACTGCTTCACTGAGTCTTTCCAGAACAAGGGGCCACTCCTCCTTTCTTCTTGTACCTCATTTTATGTGTGGATTATGTTTTGGGTATTCCAGTTTTTTAGGTTAATATCCACTTATTAGTGAGTGCATACCATGATTCACCTTTTGAGTCTGGGTTACCTCACTTAGTATGATGTTCTCTAGCTCCATCCATTTGCCTAAGAATTTCATGAATTCATTGTTTCTAATGGCTGAATAGTACTCCATTGTGTACATATACCACATTTTGTGCATCCAGTCTTCTGTTGAGGGATAACTGGGTTCTTTCCAGCATCTGGCAATTATAAATAGAGCTGCTATGAACATAGTAGAGCATGTATCCTTATTACATGGTGGGGCATCCTCTGGGTATATGCCCAAGAGTGGTATAGCAGGATCTTCTGGAAGTGAGGTGCCTAGTTTTCAGAGGAACCGCCAGACTGATTTCCAGAGTGGTTGTACCAATTTGGAACCCCACCAGCAGTGGAGGAGTGTTCCTCTTTCTCCACATCCTCACCAACACCTGCTGTCTCCTGAATTTTTAATCTTAGCCATTCTGACTGGTGTAAGGTGAAATCTCGGGGTTGTTTTGATTTGCATTTTCCTAATGACTAATGAAGTTGAGCATTTTTTAATATGCTTCTCTGCCATCCGAAGTTCTTCAGGTGAGAATATGAATCTTATCAATGGTAGTGTATTTACATAAAATGTACCAAAATTCAATAATAATAGTGGTTGGATCCAATCCGTAATGACATTTACAAAAAAAATATTTTAGCATTCACTATCTTTGTGGCTGTGGGAGAACAACTCTTGAATAGAGACAGTAGTCAAACATGCAGTCCAATATGATACAGCAACAATCAAAGGACAATATCAGCCAAACTGATAGATCCCACACTAGTACTCCATACCACAACTTTACCACTGCACATTAGTTCATTTTTGTTCTGTTCTAGAAACTGGCCTGTGCCAGCAGATCTTTGTTGCTATCTCACCTGATTCTGTAAATGGGAGACACCGAGAGATGTAAGGAAAGAAAAGTCACAGTATCTCCATTCCACCTTCCAGCTGTTTCCTCATCTAGTCAAGACTACAGCTCCCATATTTGCAGCCTGATTCAGTGACTACATCTCAGAAAAGGCAGTAATATTTATAAAGATGGGCTGATTGCATTGGGTTTACAGTCAGAAAGTAGAAATAAGTGTTAGTGCTTAGCTAGCTCTCTCATTTTCTCTTTGACCACAGTCCATGCAATGGGGCCCCCACATCAAAAAATGTGCCATTCCCCCTGAAAACATCCCCACAAACATACCCAGATGTGTGTCTCCTAGGTAGTTCCAAACCCAGTCAAGTTGACAATAAAGATTGACCATCATATATTCATTGCCACCCAAGAAACAATCTCCAAATTCTGAGGCTCAAAATAACTGTGGTTTGGTGGGCAGGCAATTTCTGTAGTCTTTCTGTTGGTATATTTTGGGATCATACATGTCACTATAGCAACTCTGCCTCCTCACTGGGTTAGAAGATCTATTATGGCATTACCTATGTATCTGGCAATTGATATTGCTAGGGTATTGTTATTTGTGATTTCTCATTCTCCAGTTTCATGATCAAGAGCGTTATCACCTCAATGATCTAAGAGATTTGAATACACAGCCGTGCATTGTTCAATTGTGTTGTTGGCAACTTTATCACTGTCCAGCATATAGTTAGCAACACAAACTATAACAGCTCAGGCATCTGTAGGCAATAGATATTCTTTTTTTTTTGTCTTTTATTTTATTCGATATAATTTATTTACATTTCAAATGATTTCCCCTTTTCTAGCCCCCCCCACTCCCCGAAAGTCCCGTAAGCCCCCTTCTCTTCCCCTGTCCTCCCTCCCACCCCTTCCCAGTTCCCCGTTCTGGTTGGCAATAGATATTCTTGTCTTTATAAGAGTACAATATAAAGCTGAAGAGAAAAACAAAACTGATAAGATGCGACTCAATCCAAACTTTTGGCCTGCTTGATAGGAATCCCTTCAGTTGATTTTTTTTTCATCCAGCATTATCATATTAACTCAAACTTTTCATGGTGACATTAGATAACAGGCTTTCTAGTAGATAGCCTAATAACTTCTGTAAGGATGGTTTATAACAGCTTTCAAATAATTTTCAAAGTGAAATTATTTGAGTGCTTTGTAATACGCTGAAGAGGAAAGATGGGGAGGGAAGTAGCATCTTGGAAAACCTATAGATTCAGTTCATAAAGATGCACTACCTTGCCTGTAAAATGAACAAAGTGTCTGTCATAGGTGCAATGTACAAAGTATCTGTCACAGGTCTCTCCACTGGGATATCCCATCCTTTCTGCTCTTGCCTTGCGCAGATGCTTCCCTGCATACTCAACTCAGGATATCTCTTTGTCAGGACATCACACTCTTTTCAGCTCTGTTAGAAATTGTTCTCTGTGCTCATGAGATCCTAGGGCGTCACAGCCTTTGGCACTTCATCCTGTGGAACCATAACTAGCAAGCCAGGAAGTCTGATTTTTTTTTCATGTAGGAAATACAGGAATGCTCTTTCATAACCTTGACCTTCCCTTGAGGGTTTCAACTCCAAATTATAGTTTCAAAGAGATAATTTAGGCTTTAAAACTACAAAAGCCAATCATAACTTGCAGTTTATTCTTGGCTATAAACATTCAATTCAGTGTTATCACATGATGTTCTATTCTGAGTAAACCTAACCATGTGACATTAGAGAGCAAAATGTGAGACTGATTGAAAGGCTAATATCATGATTCAAATCCCACTGTATCCTCGCTACCTGGAATGCACAAAGTCACTCTATTCATCCTAATTCTCAATTTCTGCTTCTTTCAGTTAAGTATAATAAAATCTGTACCCCCAGCCCTCGCATCCTACAGCATCAAAAGGAACAAAATAAATATCTTGCCAGTAAAAAAAGGCTTATCAAATATAAAATGCAATAAATAGTAACATGATTAAACTACACAACTAATTATATCATAATTATTAGTCTTTATTGTAAATACATAACATAGGCATAACATATGACATCATGCATTCTTAGATTAAAACAATATGCAAGTAGGTAATATAGAAACTCTGCCCATGCAAACCAACCACACCTCCAGAGTCAGACAGTGGATCCATGATGCCTGGATGAAGAAATATCCTTGTCCACAACCTTGGAGGAGAACAGTCAGAATGCTTCTCTCAAAGTTAGTTCGTCAGGGCTCTACTCTTTATGTTTTTATTTTATGTCTGTGACTGTTTGCTTGTATGTGCAAGTAGAGGCCAGAAGAGAGGATCAGAACCACTGGAACTGAAATTACAGGTGGTTTTGAATCACCACATGGGTTTAGAATCAAACCTGGTCCTTCTTCAAGAGCTGTAAGAGTAAGTAACTGCTGAACCACTTTCAACCCAGAACCCCTCTGTATGAACACAGAAAATAATGTCTCGGGTTCACATTTGAAAGAATCTAGGAGTCAAAACCCTTTTTGAAAAAATTCCTTTACTCGAGATAGATAGTTTGTTTAGATGAAATAAATAGGTGTTTATTGAACAGAATAGACACAACAGACATAATAGGACACAAAATGCAAAATTAATGATTGCTGTCCAACAAGCTATGCCAGATATCCCCTCTGCACTTCGAGAACAGCCTCCCAGGCCAAGACTATTGGTCACCCTTGCTTTCAGGATTTACTGTCAGTTTTTACAAAGCATAGTTGGATGGAAACAGGAATACTTGTCTCACATATAGAGGGAGTTCCCTTTCTGCATAGACAGCTCTGGTATTGGAAACCCCCAGCAGGGAAGGGCCAGTTTTTCTCTCCTGGCTCTATCTCACTAACTACTGTTCCTGGCTGCCAACACTGATTATCACTCGCAAGGGAACAAGTTACTAAATTCAGGAAGATAGAATACCAGTTAGTTTACATATGATCTGACCCACCCTTCTCAATATGGCTTCCCACCCAAACTCAAGGTTTGCTGATGGATTGCCCAAAGACTTCTCTCTTAGATGTCTGGATGTTGACTTTTGTGTCTGAGACCAAAACTTGGGCCCAGTCTTCTACAAATCCTTGCCAGTGGCATCTGTTCAGCTCTCAATCAACACAAAACAAAACAAAACAAAACAAAAGCAAACAAACAAAAAACCAGGTGCTCATAGACTCTCCTAGTAGGTAGGTAGGCGACCCTGATGCAAGTATGTCATTGCATGAACTTCCTAATCCTTCCCCGGTCTGTTCTGGATCACAACACAACTCAGTGGTTTTGCTCTGAGTGATGAGAACTAGTAGCCGCCTCTGAGTGTCTTTTCACAATGTTAGCAGAAGCAGTTACATTACCATAGCCTTTACCTGTGCCTGGAAGACAGATGCAAGACATTGTGTGGCATTACCCTGGCATGCCCCATAAAGTCCAGGAGAGACCTTTCATTGGTTTTCTTTTAAAAGATTAATGCACCCTAGACACCCCGCCCAGACCTGCAGTAGTGCTGGACTCTATGCTGAGACTCAGTAACATTAAGCCACAAGGGGACTGGTTGCAGGTTTGTCCATGGTCAACACGTCTCCTCGCAATAGAGCTGTTCTCTGGATGGCTTTGTTCTCTGACTGAGGGTATGGTAATTTTACTGTGAAATATGCCCATAAGCTTCTGTGTTTGAACACTTGATCTCCCACCTGGTGGCAGCATTTAAAAAGAATGTGGGACACTGGTGAGATGGAGCCTCTCTGGGAGGGGACCCTGCAGTTTTAAAGCTAGCACCACCACCCCCAACACATATCATTCATTCTTTCTTCTAGAGTGTTGGTGATATGAACTAACAAGCCTCTTCCTGTCTTTTTCTGTCATGTCTTTCTCATGGTGAGAGAATAATCCCACAAAATTGTAAGCCAAAATAAACCCTATTCCTTTAAATAGCTTCTTGCCAGCTGTTTAGTTGCAGCACAAAGAAAAATAACTAATACAAGGAAAATAATTATATAGAAGAACACTCGGACTTTTCTTTTCAAGGAAATCTTCATTCTGTTTCACAGTGAATCCTTAGGCGTGTGTGTGTGTGTGTGTGTGTGTGTGTGTGTGTGTGTGTGTGTGTGTGTCTGGTGTGTGTGTTCATGTGTCTGTGTCTGTATGTACCTCATATGGATGTGTCTACATATGAATATATTTACATGCATGAATATATTTACATGCATGTATGTTTTTTCTATTGGCATCACTTAGCTATGCTTTCTCAGAAAAAATATGAATATGTCAGAATAAGAAAAGGGTTTGATGTGGATTTGTCAAGGAGAGTTTGAACAGTATTTGCAACTATTTAGGTTTTTATTATTTAGATACGGGAGAAAAAATATACAGCCAATATCTTTCATATAGTTTATTTTAACTAAAGTGGATTAAAGATATGAATAAAAATTGTAAACGTTAGTGGGAATCAAGTCATCTGTGAGAGTCTGCATGCCATGGAGTCAGGTGATGATGTGGTGGGGCAACCTCTGGCATGCAGCCCTGTGCTCAAAACAGAAGAAAACTTGTCTCCATTATTCTTAGTCAGAAAGCTATATTCTTCAGAAACACTGAACTTTGAGAACAGTTCATCGATTACATAATAATCTTGATCAGGAGCACGAACTCATGGGATAGTTAATAATTGCATCCTAAAACCTCCCCTCCCCTTCTCCCCTGCGATAATTCCTTCACGTGGTTTCTGAGGTGTGCCAGGACTCCCTTTAAGATTTTTTTCCCCACAAATTTAAGCAATGTTGGACATTTCTGCTTGGTTTTGCTTTGTTTTGTTTTGCTTTGCTTTGCTTTGCTTTGTTTTAATAAAGTTCTCTTCAGGTCTACAATTAATAATCGACCACAGAGAAGTCATCAGAAATTCCCTTCCCGGATATAGAGAGCTACACTCAGACATCATTTGGGGCTTGTGTCAGTGCTTGTGCAACTGAGCGCTGCTGCTTCTTCCTCAAATTTGTAACTCAGCTTCAGATCATCCAGTATCACAAAGGACAGAAAAAGATGGCAAAGACTTGGAAAGACTTTCTTGAGCATGCCCTGTGCTCCCTTAGTCTACTCGATGCAGAAATTGATATTTATTAGATTAGTTGTTGCTAGATAAGATACAGGACACCTGCTAAATTTGAACTTCTCAAAGCCAAAAGATACCACTGTGGTATAATTTCCAAGTGATCTGTTATTTACTGAAGTTTAATATGACCTGAGCATCCCTGATTTTCTTTTTACTATGTCTCTTGACAAGGCTCTCATGGAAGAGGCCTGGAGGCTTCACATCCAGCTGCTAGTACTCGTGTCCTACCCCTTGGTTCTGTCAGTGCAGACAGCACTCCATAGAGACCTTCCAGTTCTGTTTGCTGTGTTCTGCTCACCCTGCAGGAGGTTCTAAAGGACAGGACTAACAATAGCCTAGCAGAGCAGTAAGCTGCCATGGCTCTCCTCTCATAGTATTTGGGGAGTTCAAATAGACCAGGCAGGACCCACTGCTTCTTTCAAGGCCAATGGGGTATATAAATTTCTCCACACAGTCTCTTAGAAACCTTTCTTTTCTGACCTTGACTTTCATCTCATATTCTGATACAGTCAATCAGAATATATGAACAATATCACACACACACTTTCAACACTGACTCTGGAGAATAAAAATAAATGTAACCTATATTATGTACACACACACACACACACACACACACACACACCATTAATCAGAACTTTAAAAATCCTTATTTCCAAAGCTACATTTTATTGCCCATGGTTATGCAGAAATGCTAGATGGAATAATTGACAAGCCAGGTTTTTATTCCAATTTACTTAATAAGCTAAAAGAAAAAACCCCTCCAAATGTAAATTAGTGGTGAGATGCCTGATTAAACTGGACCAGTGACAGCCCTGAGCTGGCATGCAGGTCCACCCTGCCTGCTTAGATGCATTTTCTTGGCAGGAGCCTTAGAAGAGGTTGGGATGTTGACAGCATAGAATTTGTATACTTCAAAATGTCTGCACATCCATTCTGTGCGGTCACACTTTTGTAAACACACAGAAGTGAGGCTGTGTGGTCTCACTATCTTTAATTCCAGCCTACATGCTTCATAAAAGGCAATTCTGCACAAAGAACGGGGAAGCACATTCACAAAACTGAAACCTAATCAGAAAAAGAAAATTCAAAACATTTTTTTCCTACGTTAAACCGAGATAGAGTGCAGCACAGGTCAGTCCTTTTTTCTCTTTCTTTATTTTTCCATTTTAATAATGATGTCCAGGGATGCTTTAAAATAATAGAAATGCTTATAAAGATCTTTGTGCCCGTTGCCAAGAAACTGCATCTCCTTCCTATTGAGCCATAAAATATCATTTTATGCACATAGGTTGGGCTCTCCAGACCGAAAAAAACAATACCATGAGCAGGAACTTCTACTTCACCCTCTGTTTAACTTGCTGGGATCCACTTCTGCCTTCAATGGCAACCACACCCCTTTATCTCTTCTGTGTGCCCAGATCTCAGGAAGCCAAGAACAGCTAGCTTGCTCCACTGAATCTCTTTCCTCAATCAAAACACATCCAGTAAATGTTTCCATGCAGAAGGGCACTGTGACAAGAAAGCTTGGGTTTTCTACTAAGCTCAACTCAGCTCCAGTGAGTCACCAGCTACATACTGTGTAACTCTCACTTAAGACTGTGTGTCTAAGGCAGCATTTGTATTTCCATAATTCCTTAGAGACAGCGATGATATCCTTGAAAGTGATGCAAGGAGATCTAATGTCACCAGACTAGTGACTCAACACCTCCAATCCTTCACTCTGATCATACTCACAACAAAGAATTCTCAGATTTCCATCTTGGAGACCACACTTACCGAACCACAAGTTCTAAGTTAAAAAGAGAATAAAATGCTAAGCTTTATCAAAGTACTTTTTCAGAAAACAATTCATTTGCAGTTAAATGAATCACAAGTATTTTGATTGGTTATTTTATTTATTTACATTTCAAATGTTATCCCCCTTCCCAGTTTCCCCTCCACAAGTCCCCTAATGCCTCCTCTCTCTCCCCTGTCTCTATAAGGGTGCTCCCCCACCTACCCACCCACTCCTGCCTCAGTGTTCTAGCATTCCCCTATCCTAGGTCATCAAGGCTCCACAGGACTAAGGGTCTCCCCTCCCTGTGATGTCAGACAAGGCCATCCTCTGTTATATATCCAGCTGGAGCCATGGCTCCCCCCTGTGTACTCTTTGGTTGGTAGTTTTGGCCCTGCGAGCTTTGGAGGGGGGATTCTGGTTGATTAATACTGTTTCGTTTAAACATGAACCAAGACCATGGGAACTAAGCTGACATGGAGGTGTGAGCACACTTAGAGTTGATGACAAACGATGCTTCTCTACAATCCCACCATTAACACCACCAGCTGCTTGTCCTTGAACAGGACATTTTGAGCCAGCTGCTTTGGGTTCAGCGCAGACTCTGTCCCTTAGAAGTAAATCTGTTTCCTCTTCTTTAGGAACAGAGTTTTCTGCTGCACAGTGGGAGAAACTCTAACTGACGTGGTTAGTCACGCCAAATATTAGTACAACTCCTTTCTGGTTTTCCTTAAAGTGACCCTCACGAATGTCAATAGGAAAAGATAGCAGAAAACATTTTCAGACATCTCAAATATTTCCTTAAATGACATCAACTACTTGTAATTTAGTTGGTTCACATCCCTAATGTAAACAGTGCCATCTGCATTGTGACTTTAATGACAGATAAAGAAACTAGATTGGTCTAACAAGAGCTAGGCTATCTGATCATCCATACATCTATTCATTCAATAAATATATGTTTATTTATTGAGTGCTTAATTTATGTGGGACACTATGCACATTGAGGTGAAGAAAATAGGGAGAGAAAAAAAAGAATTTTGAAGATTGTCGCTTCTAATGGAAGCTTCCTCTGGTGAAACTGCACATGCCTGCAGCCAAGTTATTAACTAGACTGAGAGAGGTAAAGGTCATTTTTCAAAGATATTAAATGAGTTACTTACTTGAGGACTTTAAGGTAAGAGGTTGAACTAGAAGTGGCCTCCATGCGACCTTAAGGATAAGATTTCCTCAAAGAAAGATTGTGCCTTCCCCATAGAAGGAGAGAAGTACTTCAGAAACTCACAGAAGCAGTTGGAAAATGTTGAATTTTCTATATGCTGAGAGTTAGAAGCACAGTTAAAAGAAGTCAAACAGCACCAGCCACCCAGATGCCCAGCAGGAAGAGGGGAGCAGAAGCCTCACCCGAAAGGTAAGACCCACAAATGTGGTGAAAACTGACAGTCAACCCTGCCCACAGGAAAAGCTCACAACCCTCCTTAGCCTCAAGTCTAGCTACAGGTTTTAGCTAAGAGTGCTTGCTCCACTGGACAGACCAGAAGTGAAGACCAATTCTGTCACTGTTTAGAACAGTGTCTGGTACTATATTGAGAAAACATCTGATGTTTCAAACTAAACACCCTGAGAGTCGGGAAATATGAGTTGGGAACATAAAATTTAGTTGTGATTGCCCCCAAGTAGGACACAGATATGAGAAGCAGTCACAATGAAAGAAAGAGTTTGGCAAACTGGGCCTCTACTTGGAAACTTATGCGCACACCCCTCTTTCACTAAGGAACTTGGCTGTCCAGTCCTTTACCTGCATGTCCTGAACACACTTACCCCTCTCCAGTAATGTACACAGCAAACCGCAGCAGCCCCTCAAGCCCCACTTCCACATCAGGCTATACTCTTATCCCGCTCTGCACAACAGTACAATCTTCCCTGCTCCTGGCAGTAATAAAATGTAGAGAGTTGCTCTGCAAAACCATCCCCAGTGTATCAGGATATAAAAAGCAGAAAGGCTTATTCACCTGGAACCAATTTTAGACACGTTTTCTGTAAGGCAAAACTATGTTTTCAAGTTAAGACTTAAGAGGAGTTCTTTCTTCTCATCATGTGTCGATATATAATTAGGTGTCTGCATGATCAAACTCAGGTGCACGGAAAGGACAGGCATGCATAGTAGAAAAGTGATCACAAGGTCTAATCTATCACTCACATAGAGAAATGTCTACGTTATGCTACTTAGCAACCAAATTCCTCCTTCTCCTGAACTCCATTTATGTGGCCAGCTGTCAATCTTGGCAAAGTATCATTTTCTAATCTGTGCTATTGTTTGTCTTTGAATAAAGTTATCCTGATACTTTGAGGAATCTATGTGATTCCGTAATTTATTTCTTTTTAGTTACTCTATTTTTATTTTCTCATTGAAATCAGGTTTTTTTCATAGACTATATCCTGATTATGACTTTCCCTCTCTCTGTTCCTTCCAGTCCCTTTCCCTCTCCACTCCCATCTGGATCTACCCTTTCTGTTTCTCACTAGGAACAAAACAGGCATCTAAGGGATAATAATACAATAAGATAAAACAAAAAATGAACAAATCAGAACAAGAAGAAATAAGCAAACAGACGGAAAAGAGACCAAGAATGCCAAGAAAAGGCACAAGAAACAAATATGGATGCAGAGACCAGTCATTCCCATTTTAAATGGGAATCCCATTTAAAAATACAAAAAACAGAAGCCATAATATATACACAAAAAATATGTAGGTTAAAATAAATGAATAAACAAAAAGTATAAAACTAAAAAAGAGAGAAAGAGAGAGGCATGCACAAGACAAACAGAAAGGTAGAAAAAAAGAGAGAAAAACAGAAAAAGACAAGAAAGAGAAAGAAACAAAGGAAGGAAGGAAGAAAGGAAAGAAAGGAAGGAAAGGAAGGAAAGGAAGGAAAAGGAAGAGACTGTCATGACATATTGAGACAAGGAGTGTCCAAATATATCATCCAGTCTGTTCTCTGTAGGCCATGTACTACTGGGCATGCAGTCTACCCTCAAGAGTAGTTTGTTTTCTCAGTAAGATTCCCTTAGAGGTAACTACATTTTCATCTCCAAGTAGTTATCTATTGGAGATGGTTTATGGGTTAGGGATGGAGGCATGTGCCCACTTCTTTCAGCTCAAAGATCCCATTTAGTGCACCCTATGCAGATCCTGTACATGCTATGCCAGTCTCTGTAACTTAACATATGCACAGATTCTGTTGTGTTTAGAAGGCTTTGTGGTGTGTGTGTGTGTGTGTGTGTGTGTGTGTGTGTGTGTGTGTGTTCCATCCTCTCTAACTCTTACACTGTTCCAGCATCCTTCTCTATAGGGTTCCATGAACTTTGAGGAGAGGAATTTGATAGAATATATCATTTAATGTTGAGTGTTCCAAGGTCTCTTACTGTCTGAATAATTGGCAGGCTGTGGGTCCCTGTATTTGTTCTCACCTGCTGCAGGGGAAGTATCTCTGATGATGTAAGCCCATATTTTAATTATTTGGGTAGGAGGCCAAAATCTTGCAAACACTGGTCCTCAGATTCTACCAGCAATAGCAAAAAGGCTGGATATTAACAAGCTAAAACGTGTAGACTCAGGTCAGATAACAATAAACAGACACATAATGGCTTGGAGCAAACTCATCTACTGATAACAGCTCTGAATTTGATAGCCCTGAAAGTGATGTCAGTGGGTACACCAGCTCTCAAGCCATTTCTCTATAGTTCACTACTGTCAAGTCTGAGAACTATGATGCCCTGAAGGCATTCCTGATATCCACAGCTATCTCCTTCCAACAAGGAGGTCAATACTTACAGGGCTTGGAAAGTACAAACACTGCCCCCCATTAAAATCTGTGGCTTGGAAGTTTTCACCATTCCCAACACACCTGAGGTATCCTATAGCTATAAAGTAAGCCACACCAAGGGTACAAACTAGGGAGTCACAAGAGGGTAGGAGAACCTGACTAGGCTCTCACCAGCAGAGAGGGTGCAAAGCTAAATGTGAACAGATCTCCTGATACTATACACATGCACACATACACTGGAGATAGAGATAGATAGAGAGAGAGAGAGAGAGAGAGATAGGTATAGGTATAGGTATCGGTATCGGTATAGGTATAGATAGATATAGATAGATAGAGATAGAGATAGAGATAGAGATAGAGATAGAGATAGAGATAGAGATAGAGATAGATAGATAGAGATAGAGATAGAGATAGAGATAGATGATATAGATAGATATAGATGTAGATATAGATGACACTATAGAAGTGCTGATAGCTCCAGCTGATGTAGGACACTTCTCCAATACAACAGCAGGTGCCACAGGAAGGAATTAGTTTGGCTAAGCCTCACTGCCCTGTCCCATGCATGTAACCAGACATTTCCAGTTGGAGGGAAAAAAAGTACCCTAACATTCATTCTTTTCTCCCTTTTTCTTTCCCTCCCCCCTCCTCCATAGGCTTTGAAATTTTCTCTTATACCTCTTAGTGAGCTTTAATTTTATTTTATTGAAATAATGTTTTATATCCTTATAACCAGAGGACAGTGAAAGAATATCCAGACACATGCACCAATCACAGCAGAGAAACGTGAAGAAGCAAGGTGACGTGGGTCCTCAAAAGAAAATGACGCCTCAAGCCCTCTGCTCAGTCGTCCTATGGGGGTAAAAGGCCAGACAAAGTTTCATGGCTAAAATTGATGAGCGATCTGACAGAGAATACACATGAGCACTTGGCCTAATGTGGAAAGCAGGCAATATAGGAGAAAGTCAGAAAAACTAGCAACGTGTGGTGAAATTAGCAACGTAGGAAAATAGCAGTAACTAGTGATGCACCAAATCTCAGGAGAATCAATTTCACAAAACAAACACTAATGGGTATCAAATTTTAGATAAATTGATTCTGATGCAGAAGTGGGTGGTCTGCCATACAAACTAAAAGAATCAACAAAAACCACTTCAGGCCAAAAGTAAAATTGTCTTAACAGATGTTTACAGAATAGTCAGTGCAACAAATAGGAAATATCCATTGTCCTCAGCAACCCATGAGACCTCCACACACATTCTGGGCCAAAATCAAGTCTTAACAAATACAAAGAACCAAGTCACTTCTTGAATCTTAGCAAGTCTGAGTGAAATAACACAAGATGATACTAAACATATATTTTCATCCTGAACAGTCTGGGAGCTCACAGCGCGGCTTGCTCCTGCAGCCCAGAGCTTGGGTCCCAGTCCTGAGGCCTCTGGCTGGAGCCCTCAGCTCAACTCTCTCCGCTTCCGGATCCAGATCAGCCTGGGCGGCAACACCCAGGTCCTCTCCAGGTCCTGCAAGAGGCAGGAGGGGCTTCTGGGCGGCCAGATGGGAGAAGTCGGTGTGCTCCGGTGAATCCAGCAGGCACCAGCGGGAGCCTTCTGGTGTCTGCTTCGGGATCTGAACAGCCTGGGCAACAGCACCCTGTCTCCAGGCAGTGCAGTAGGTAAGCTGTGCACCAGAGGCCACCTGGGAAGGGGCAGCTTGCACTGGTGAGTCCAGCATTGACAAGACCAACTAACACCAGTGAGAACTAGATGGCAAAAGGCAAATGCAGGAATGTCACTAACAGAAATCAAGGCAATGTGGCAACATCTGAACCCAATTCTCCTCTACCAGCATGTCCTGGATACCCCATCACACCAGTAAAACAAGATTTGGATTTAAAATCACTGGTCATGATGCTGGTACAGGAACACATGAAGGACATACTTAAAGAAATTCAGGAGAAAATGGATCAAAAGTTAGAAGCCCTTGCAAGGGAAACACAAAAATCATTGATATAGAGATTATTGAAGTTCTGACTTCTCTTGCATTCTCAATTGCTTTGAGAAAATATTCTAAATTTTAGTGTCAGAATTTTAAACATTTTTTTTCAAATGAGTTTTCGGTAGCATACCTAGAACTCTACTTTCAAGTCCTGTTGCACTGTTTCATAGATACTACAAGACTTTCTAGCAGTGTATCCACCTAACTCTGCCTTCTGGTTCCACACAGCATCTGTCATCTTCCCCAATGTCATGAGCACTCACGCACATCTCCGTATAAGTAACATACACAAAGGTGTTAAAAGTATTTTGTGTGTTTCTCACATCAGTTAAAAATGAGACTATAAGTTTGTACTTCACCTGCAGTTACTCATTCTTTGGTGATTGTTGCATCTTAATGCAGAGACAATTTAAGCCTATAATATTTTCTTTCTTTCTGAAAACTATCCCTCAGCATCATTTTTGCAAGAAGATCTGTCAGCTGGCAAGAAAGCCATTTTTGTATCTCAGAGAAAGCCTTTGGTTTTCCTTCAGTTATGAAACATAAAGACTCTGTGATTTGGTTTGTGGTAGGGTTGTATTGTTGTTGTTGTTGTGTTGTTGTTGTTGTTGTTTGTGTAAAGTTCAAGGCTGAACTACACAATACTATGGGGCTTACTTACGACTCCATTCCAGCCATGGTTTGTTAGCTTTTGGCTTTGGGTTTCACACTTGTCCTTGTAGCAACAATGTGTGATACAAGCATTGCTTGCAACAATGTAGCAAATGCTCTTGCATTTCCTGGGTCCCTGGTCGGTGTCTAACCTTAGTTTTGGAGAAATTTGCCAGGCATCATTGGCTTCAATTTTCTTTCTGGTCTTTTCCAGTATACACACATTTGAACTATGGTTCAAATACCTTTGTATTTGAATCATAGTTATGGGATATTCTGTTTTTCACCTTTCTATACTCTTTCTCTTTTCTTTTTAGCTTTTCACATTTTGCTTATCATGTCTCCAAACTTAGACGATTCCCCAACTCTGTTCAGTCTATTGATGATCCTAAATATATGTCTAATCCTTATAAGTCTTTTAGTTCTGCCAATCATAGACAGCATTTATTATTTTAATTTAATTGGGTTATTTGGATAGCCCTAGAATTATAACTATTCAATGGGTTGCAATGGGCTCTGGTATGGGTCCACAGCTAAGGGCAACAGTTCCCCTATCCCTGGATCTAGTAATAGCAAACAGCTCATCAGTGCAGGCTGGAGGATACACTCCTCCATCCATACCTGACCACTGATGCAGACCTAGTGCATTGAAGAAAGCCATGTTACTTGAGATGATGGTTCTAGACAGGCAATGCTGCTCTGTGCAGATTCAAATCAACACCAACCACAAGCAGCCAAGCACTTGTGTCACATAGAAAAGAGCTAATTTCTAAATACTATATCTTAACCTACGTCAACAGTAACGAATACTATGGTGAAGTTTTCCAAGTTCCAGCTGCTTCTCCATTCTACCAAGTTCTCACCTTCTCTGTCACGGCTGCTGTGCTGGATCCTTCTCACTGAAGCATCTCCCTCCTCCTACCCTTTAACCTGTTGTAAACAAGCTCAGAATCAGAGGGACAGTTTGCTGCACAGTACAGGAACATATATATACAGAGGAGCTCCTGAGTATCAGCGTCATTATGCCTGGAGAGACTCCAGCAGATTCTGTGAGATTTTTCTTTGTCTCTTGTGGTTTTTGAGTCTGAAATGCTGGTTGAAAACAAACTCTAAAGTCAGTCTGCTTAAGTTCAAATCTCAGCTCTACCAGGTACCACCAAGTCCATTAACTTCATTATGCCTCAATTAGTGCATTTTGTACAATGGAAATAATAATACCCTTTGCATCGTTCTTGAGAAAACTAAAGTGAATTTAGAGATATGTAGCTTTAATTCAAAAAAGAACTCTCAGGAGCCATAAGAGACTCATGGAGTCAGGTGTACTGGGAAGTAGGACTTAAAATATTGATCCTTTACCCCTGATGATAAGGTGGGAACAAGATTAATTATCTCTGGCCGAAAGCAACCAGGTGTGTTATTAAAACCATTCCAATTGCTATGTGAGCGCATGTGAAAGGAGACAAAATTATAGTATTTTCCTATTTCCCATTACAAAAGTGCACATTTCTTTAGACCTGTAATACCATTTCCACTCTAGTTTCTTTTACCTGAATAAAATAAGCCAGAATCTATCTCTGACTTTTTGGTTCTAACACATCATTACTAGAGTGCTAATTATGACTTCCACGCTAAGACCCAAGGAAGCTGGGTAATCTGATACTGAACAACTGCCCAGGCTCTCCCTTTAGGCTATAGATTGCTCTGTGGAATAACACCAAAATGACCCACTGGTCACTTAGTTCTAAAACATTAATGTCAGAAAAGACTTCCTTTGTCTATCCCTTAGAATGGCAAGGACCTGTTTAGCATTGTTGTGACCTATTTGGGCATTATGGTTTGGACCCCTTTAAAAAGCCAAATTATAATAGACCTTCTCTGAATGTTGACTATGTAGGACATGCACAAAGTTCAAATATGTTTGCCAAGTTCCTGATCTGGTGGTAGCTTCTCAAAGAAGCCTCCTCGGAATAATGCTGGAGCCTTATTCTACTGCTATATAAATGTGGTGCTACATTCATGGTAACAGTATAGTGTTATAAGTATATTGGGGTGATAATATTTGAATAATGAAGCCTGTGTATGTTTAAAAGGAAAACAGATTTTAAGTTTTCCTCAAGTTTAGAATTCTATGAGTCACATATGTAAACAGTATGTTAAGATTATTTTCCTGAAATATAGAATTATATGTAGATGACTGAGATATTTCCTGGAATTCTCTGATATAACTAAAGAGGTTTAAAAATCCCCAAATTTGTCATCTGCAAGTTATAGCATATGAGATTCTAGTATGTTTGTTCAATCTAAGTTTGAACACCTCAAAACAGGGATGGTGTAATTCTCAATGTAAGACCAAAAGTCTGACAACTCTGGAATTGCTGGAATAAGTTCCAGAGAGAAAAAGATAGAGTTCTGATAGCAAGTACCTTTATATGTTGGAATTTTGAAGACAATTGAAAGATAAACAGATTGGAGGACCCTAGGAATGAACAGCAGTCTCAAGACAGAACAGAGAATTCCTTGCAGAGGAATAGGATCCCAAAAATCTATACTCTTAAATAGAGGTAAGGATTGAGCAAATCCAGAGCATTACTTAGTGGCCCACAAAACCTTGACTTTGTTCACACATAGACCTTAAACAAGGACTTTTAGATTCCTGACAGAGTCCATGAATTAAAGATACTATTTTAATCAGCACTGCTTTAGGTACAAATTTATATTAATTTTTCAAATATGTGCCAAAGACTCCTCTCTGGTTTAAAAAATATTATCAAAGCTAATATTAAGGGCAAGGAGAAGTTGGGGAGATGGCTTAGTAATTAGTACTGCCCTCACTGTCGAGAGAACTAGCAAGTTCAGAGTCCTAGCAATTACTCGTGAAAATCAACACCAGGCAGAGTGCTTACCTACATCTGGTGGAAAGAGGACAGACAGATCTCAATGGTTTCATTGGCAGTCAGTTTAGCCAAGAGGGTGAGCTTAAGTTACATAAGAAACACGGTTTCAAAAAGGAAAGATGAAGAGGCCTAGAGGAATGTATGTGTCAACATCTACGTTTCACACACAAATGCAGAAGCTGGCACTCCAGTGCACACACAAGTTTATATACATGTACATGCAGCACAGAAAATATGAAGGAAATGGAGGAGGAGTAAGGAAGGGAAGGGGGGATAGAGGGACTGGGGAAAGGAGTTAGAGGCACTTGCTGCCAAGCCTGAGAACATGCATTTGATCTCTAGGTCCCACCTGGTAGAAGGAGAGAATTGACTCCTGCAGATTGACTTCATGTCTCTGTGGTATGAATGTGCATACATGATCACAGAAATGTTAATAAATGGAAACATGATTTAAAGAAAAGAAGAAACATCAGGCAAACATTCACTTTAAGATGGAAACGCAATCTTTAATGTAAATCTACTTTGCAGTAGAACTTTAAAGTACAAAAGGGAAATGGAGAGACCCCAATGAGAAGACAACTGAAATTACAGTTAAAGATGATCCCACCCCTCCCTCAGCGTTTGATGAGGTGACACATCCTGCTTGAGCAATGTCAGGGAAAACCATGGAAAACAAAGAATAAGTGGGATAGAGAGATTCAAACACTATACCCCAAACGTTCAGCTTTCAAATGAAAATCATTCCAACGTGAACAAGAAACATCTCACCTTTGGTTCAAAAAAAAAAAAAAAAACTCAATAGATGTAGACACAAAAGATCTGTCAAAATACCTCCAGCAGTCACCTAAGAAGTATTTTAGTGATCTATTTAACATATACTTGAGGGGAAAATGTGATTAGAATATGTTATATGAGAAATTATTTTCAACAGAAAGTGTTTGTACTTTTAAATAAATAAAATGAAGTTGAAGCAACTGGGTGAAAAAATGAGTTTCATTAAAGAAATGCAATGTATAAAGAACGTATCTAAGTTCTGAAATAATTCAATTAATGGTCTCAACAGTGAAACCAAGATTATAAATTATCTGTGAGCTTGTTGTGAACAGACAGAAGAAAAACCAAATATTAAAGGAACAGATCATGGAAACCTGTTTGATTAAGGTTTTGTGTCACCAAATTTCAAAATGAAAAGGAGGAACCATGCAAGACTGAAGGTGCATTCAAGGAATAATGGCTGAAAGGTCCTCAAACTTGGCAAAAGTCAAAATCCTACAGATTAATCAAATGGAGCTAACCCCAGAGAAATGTCTGCTCAGATACACCAGAACCAAAGATTCATTTTTACAATATTGAAAAGCTGAAACTCTCATTTTGTGTTGATAGGAACGCCAAATAGCAGGTCTTCAGACCTTGGTTTGACTCTTGCAAAAAAGAGCATAATCTTACTCTGCAATTTTATAAGTATGTTCTATTTACTTTTATTCCTAATTAAGTTTGCAATCAAAGTTTTGAAAATTAAGGGGAAAATATTCTAAGCATCTAGACAGAAATGAAATGTTACCAGTGCTATAAAAGCTATTTATATGACAGAAAATTTCTGATCAGAAACCATGAAATTGTAAGAGGTAGCACAATATTTTTCAAGAGCTGGGAGAAAAACTGTCAACCTGGAACTTAAAGAGCAAAAATATGATGCTATTTTTTGTAGTAATTAAAGGGAACATTTTATAATCGCAGCATGTTCTATATATAATGTAATCACCTGCTTTCATTGTTCAAAATTTGCTTAATTGTAACAAAGGCCAACTTCATTGTCTCTAAATTATATCTGGGTAAAGATGACTAAAACCTAATAGGCCACACAGAATGATCTTCCTTGAGTCCTCATAATGGTTAGCACTGGTGGGGAACACAGGGCCCTGTGGGATTGGTCATTATGGACATCTATGGAAGGTATCTGGATCTCATTTTACAACTCAATAGCATACATTTTATTCTTTGAATCCAAAATATACATACTGGTTCACATTTTTAATGCTCTTCCTCTAGGTAGAACTATTCGGGGAGGGTAGAACCTTTAGTGGGTATCATTATGGCAGCTAAAGTAGGTCACTAGTAGCAGCCCTTTGAGGGTGGCAGCCCAGTCCCTGGTTCTGGCAATATTCCCTCCATCTTACCATGCTGTCATGTAAACAGCCTCTACCAGGATTCCCTTTTGCATTTCCTCACCTATGTTGTTTCTGTCAAGTATTATAGTCATAGTGATTCCAATGAATTGGAATTAGAAATACAATTGTCCTAGAAATAGATCCTGGTGGGTAGCACTGACCAGACTCAGCAGGCTGTATTTATATACTTATTCATTTTAACCATGTTAACATTAACCATGTTAACATTCAATCATTTGTAACAACCATGTTTAAAGAAGCAAAGGCTCTGAATTTGGAGAGAATTTGGGAAGAGAATTTGGACATGGAAGAGAAGAAGAAAAAGGGAATGGTGTAATTATATTTTAATAAATTTTTAAATGTAGGAAAAAGGCAAATAATCAGAGAAGTGGTGTCTCAGAGGTGACATCATTGGCAGAAGTGATGTCATTGGTAGAGGTGACATCATTCATAGTGTATGCTTGACCATGTAGATCATTTTGGTTCTGGATTTTTTTATTAGTCACTGAGCTTAATGAGAGATTATACTAATAGTTTGTAAGGCCAGAATTCCAATAGGAAAGCAGAAAATGAAAGTCAAGCCAATGACGCAGCTGGACTATACTAAGAACTGGATTAGTGGTCACTCATGCTCCTTTGGAACAAAGAATATAAGATTTTCACTAGTCCTGAAAAATCTGAGTGACATTAAATTGAAAAATAATGATTGAGTTCATTTTTATATATGTATATATATATATATATATAGTATGTGTATGTATAAAAGTATAATGATAGATAAATAGTGACAATAGGAACAGTAAGATCAGAAAGATGTTCATATTATCTAAGAAAGGAACACATTTAAATTATCAAATGAAGAGGAAAATACAAAGAAAATGCCCTAGTTTTAATGAGATGAAAGTCATTTTTTGTAGTTTTTGGTTTTTTGGGGTTTTTTGCTTTGTTTTTCTTTTTTTTTATTTCATATATTTTTTATTTACATTTCAAATGATTTCCCCTTTTCCGCCACCCCCCCACTCCCCGAAAGTCCCATAAGCCCCCTTCCCTCCCCTTGTTCTCCCACCCACCCCTTCCCACTTCCCTGTTCTGGTTTTGCCCTATACTGCTACACTGAGTCTTTCCAGAACAAGGGGCCACTCCTCCGTTCTTCTTGTACCTCATTTGATGTGTGGATTATGTTTTGAGTATTCAAGTTTTCTAGGTTAATATCCACTTATTAGTGAGTGCATACCATGATTGATCTTTTGAAACTGGGTTACCTCACTTAGTATGATATTCTCCAGCTCCATCCATTTGCCTAAGAATTTCATGAATTCATTGTTTCTAATGGCTGAATAGTATTCCATTGTGTATATATACCACACTTTTTGCATCCATTCTTCTGTTGAGGGATACCTGGGTTCTTTCCAGCTTCTGGCTATTATAAATAGGGCTGCTACCAATTTGCAACCCCACCAGCAGTGGAGGAGTGTTCCTCTTTCTCCACACCCTCTCCAACACCTGCTGTCTCCTGAATTTTTAATCTTAGCCATTCTGACTGGTGTAAGATGAAATCTCAGGGTTGTTTTGATTTGCATTTCCCTAATGACTAATGAAGTTGAGCATTTTTTAAGATGCTTCTCCGCCATCTGAAGTTCTTCAGGTGAGAATTCTTTGTTTAACTCTGTACCCCATTTTTTAATAGGGTTGTTTGGTTTTCTGGAGTCTAACTTCTTGAGTTCTTTATATATATTGGATATTAGCCCTCTATCTGATGTAGGATTGGTGAAGATCTTTTCCCAATTTGTTGGTTGCCGATTTGTCCTCTTGATGGTGTCCTTTCCTTACAGAAACTTTGTAATTTTATGAGGTCCCATTTGTCAATTCTTGCTCTTAGAGCATACGCTATTGGTGTTCTGTTCAGAAACTTTCTCCCTGTACCGATGTCCTCAAGGGTCTTCCCCAGTTTCTTTTCTATTAGCTTCAGAGTGTCTGGCTTTATGTGGAGGTCCTTGATCCATTTGGATTTGGGCTTAGTACAAGGAGACAAGGATGGATCGATTCGCATTCTTCTGCATGCTGACCTCCAGTTGAACCAGCACCATTTGTTGAAAAGGCTATCTTTTTTCCATTGGATGTTTTCAGCCTCTTTGTCGAGGATCAAGTGGCCATAGGTGTGTGGGTTCATTTCTGGATCTTCAATCCTGTTCCATTGATCCTCCTGCCTGTCACTGTACCAATACCATGCAGTTTTTAACACTATTGCTCTGTAGTAAGCTTTGGTACAACCACTCTGGAAAGCAGTCTGGCGGTTCCTCCGAAAACTGGGCACCTCACTTCCAGAAGATCCTGCTATACCACTCCTGGGCATATACCCAGAGGATTCCCCACCATGTAATAAGGATACATGCTCTACTATGTTCATAGCAGCCCTATTTATAATTGCCAGATGCTGGAAAGAACCCAGGTATCCCTCAACAGAAGAATGGATGCAAAAAATGTGGCATATCTACACAATGGAGTACTATTCAGCCATTAGAAACAATGAATTCATGAAATTCTTAGGCAAATGGATGGAGCTAGAGAACATCATACTAAGTGAGGTAGCCCAGACTCAAAAGGTGACTCATAGTATGCACTCACTAATAAGTGGTTATTAACCTAGAAAACTGGAATACCCAAAACATAATCCACACATCAAATGAGGTACAAGAAGAAAGGAGGAGTGGCCTCTGGTTCTGGAAAGACTCAGTGAAACAGTATTCGGCAAAACCAGAACGGGGAAGTGGGAAGGGGTGGGTGGGAGGACAGGGGAAGAGAAGGGGGCTTACGGGACTTTCGGGGAGTGGGGGGGGGGCTAGAAAAAGGGGAAATCATTTGAAATGTAAATAAATTATATCGAATAAAAAAATTTTAAAAAAGAAAGAAAAAATAAATAAATAAATAAATACATACATAAATACATAAATAAATAAATAAATAAATAAATAGGGCTGCTATGAACATAGTGGAGCATGTATCCATATTACATGCTGGCGAATCCTCTGGGTATATGAAAGTCATTTTTAAAGGCCAAGCAGTCAGGAAAGCGACTTAAAAGGCATCTCAGGAATTGCTTAGGCGCCATCATCCTAAAACAGCTCACTTGGCACAAGAATAACATTTTAAAAACAGAGACACAATACCAACATGGTGGCTATAGCTTTAATGTACTTGGAAAGGTCTTGTGGAAAGTGGTTTGTGTGCCCAGACTCACATACAGCATGCACTACCTGTGCTGCAACAGACAAAATTTTAGAGTTTAGGAATCAAGGATGAAATAAAAATCGGCCACTTACCATCACACCCAGTGACCCACTAGCAAAATTGCTGTTTCCTACTCCAACTTCCTAATGGTCTGCTGGCATGGAAGTCTTGGTTGCATGAGGATTGGGAGGTACAACAATTGCATTGGGCTGGAAAGGAAGTCTTCTTTCTGGCCACTTTTATCTCCTCATACCCTTGAGTCAATAGGCTAATAAATTACAGTCTTATTGGTAGTAACTGATCTAGACAACCAGTAGTAAATTTTACTACTACTCTCCTCATAGTGAAGAACTATGTTTGAACTGTAGGAGATACCTTAGATCCACTTTCAATGATTTAGGTCAGTGGGAAACTACAACAACCCAATCCAAGCAGGAAAATAAATGCCCCAGACTTTTTGAGGAATGAAGATATGTGTCACCCCTCCAGAACCAAGATCCAGTAGGGGATTTCATGAAAGGGAAGAAAGCATAGAATAGATATCTATAAATGCCAGCTGTGACTTTATATGACTAGGAAATGTGGATTATAGTATTAGTGTTTTATAGTTTGTAAGACAATATGTTTTGGATATATACATATACATTAAGCATATAAGTGTATTTATTTAGTCTCTGTGATAGTTTCAATGGAAACGGATCCTATAGGCTTATATATTTTAGTACTTGGTCTGTAGTTAGTAGAACTGTTTGGGAAGTATTAGGAGGTGTGACCTTATTGGCAGAGGTATTCTTCAAGGCTTAAAAAAAAAAAAACTGCCTAGTCCATCCCCAATTGCTCTCTCTCTCTCTCTCTCTCTCTCTCTCTCTCTCTCTCTCTCTGTCTCTCTCTCCCTTGTACCTGTAAATCAGCTACTACTGCAGCACCACACCTACCTGTATGCCTATCTGCTGCCATGCTACCGGTTTCAATGGTCAATGAACTCTAGGCCTCTGAAACTATAATCACCTAATGAATTCTTCCTTCTCTAAGTTGCCTTGGTTAAGGTGTCTTACCTCAGCAATATAAAGTAACTAAAACAATCTACTGTTATGATGTAACATAAAACTGATTAATATCATTATGTAGTTATTTTCATATGTAAGTTAATTGTTATCAGAAACAAAAAAAAGAAGCATGCTTCAGAGGACTCTGCCACCTATTTTGGGAGGAAGAGTAACATGTTTTGGTTGCATGAAGAGTAGCTTATATCATGATCACCAGAATTAAGACCTGTTATTTTCTTCATCATATAAGGAGATTTTGATTGGGTGTGAACTTGACAATGGATGTATCTGTGACTGTTAGCCTTGCTTGCCATGGCTAACATGTGAAGAACACATGAAGAGATATTCAACACTAGTGGAGCGTATCCTTGGGCATATGTAGGAATTATTTCCCAAGAGAGTAACATATGGCATAGTGACAGGAAGAAAAAGAGACTACTCTAAACATGGGCTGTGTTTTCCACTACACTAGAATAACCAAAAACAAAAACAAACAAAAACAACAACAAATGGAAAAAGAAGTTAGCCATTTTGTGCCAACTGCATTTTTTTCTGAGAAAATGCACCAATTGATTCTGTATTCCTCTGCTAACATAAGGCTCCAGATTCTTCAGCTGTCAATAAGAACTCCACACTAGTGACTCCCCAAGAAGCACAGAGGTCTTCAGCATTGTTCTGGGATATGAGACTTCCAGTTTCTTGAACTGAGTACCCACCTGGTTCTCCACCTATCTAGTGTGGTATGGTTCTGCTACGGAGCCCTCTGTGGTATAAGTCAACTCAGCTAATCCAAATTTTTCTTAATTTCATTCCTTTATAAAATCTTCAGTAGTATAAAATACATTTATTAGTTCTGTATTTTAAAGAACAAATAGCAGGGGGGATGAGATAGGGGGTTTCCAGGGGGAAAACTGGGAAAGGGATAACATTTGTAAATAAAGAAATGTAAATAAAGAAAATATCCAATACAAAAATAAAATGAGACATTTAAAATAAATCCTACTCTCCACATTTCAAAAGATGTCCAAAATTTTGTCATAACAAAATCAATGTTAATATATATTTTAATGCATATATTATATCAAAATACAATCATGGAAGTACAAAGAGCCTAAGGAAATCTCAATCAAATAAATTAATTTTCCCTAGAACTAAGTCAATATGCTTTAAGAAATCATTATCCAGCATGCTCAAAAGAGCACAAGAAAAATTCTCTTGAGCCTCACAATTATGGCGAGATCCCTAATAAGCCAAGGCTAAGTTCTGATCAACTGGCAAATATGTCTTTCAAATTCCTAGCACATGCTCAATTGAAAATGGAATGGAAGGAAGAACTGCCATTATGAAAAGCTCTATTGATTCATTTTCAGGACTAAGTGGCTGAGCTCCAGGATTATCCATGAAATCTGTTTCCTAGGAAACCCTTTTCACCCAGAGATTAAAAGCAAACTCCTATGGGAAGGAAGGGTTGCTTTTTCTTTATATTTTGTCTGAGAATAAACTATAAAACTGTACATCTGAGTTTGGTTACCTGGAAACTTTAGTTGCCTATTACTTGTTATACGGTCAAACACATTTCTTCCTAATGTTCTCACAGTTTGGGAACCACATGGAAACAGGAGACAATATTGTAAGGTGGTAGCTCCCACTCTTCAGTTTCTTACCAAGTGCTATTCTTTCATTGCACCTTGATGAATCCTCAAAGCTAATATTTGATTCTTTGCTTTCTGAGAGTTTTGGACATACATATGTCTCTTTTTAGTGCAGGATAGAAGTGGGTGTAAGCACCAGCCTCACTCTTGACCTTTATTTTTCTTAGCATTTCTCTACACTAAACTAAGGCCAAATTATCCATTCCTTATTTCCTCTCATTGAAATGCCTTTAGACCTGAGACAGGTCAGGTTTTAGTGTGATCTCTATAAAATATATTTCTGAGTGGCACAACCGTTAAAATGGACACCTGCTCTCACTCCCCTGATAGCCTTTACTCTTTCCCATTGTGCTTCACACTTAGAGGATGAAAACTATCTCTCTGAGAAAGTGAACATGAGAAGTATCTTCCCTATCTGTGTGCATAGGCGGGAGGGAGGGGAGTCCATGAGTAACACAGAGTGAGCCTGACCCTGGAAAGTGGGTGGACTGTATTCTTACCCTTTCTGAGGGGTATAAGATGATATCAAATGTTCTATAACTTTCTTTGTTCTGTGGTTGGCTGAATAGAAGTGAATTTGTAGGTTCTTTTCCAGCCTTGTGCTTTTTACTTGGTTTGCCAATGACTTAAAAGTTTAAATAAACATTTTGATTAATTAGTGGGTACATTGCTCTGTATAAAAAGGTCAGATTCTAAATGCTTGATATTTTCATTCATTCATTTTTCCTTGAGAGTAGGAGTATTCAAAAGTGTCAGTAGGTTCTATGCTGGGCAATGGAATTTTGTCTTTCACTGCTGTCAGGTTTCTTCCTCCCTTTTGTTGGTCTTCTTATTACTCTTACTGTGTATAACACACATCAGAGAAGAAAGGCAAATTGTGGCCCACTGCTATTCTAATACTCTTCTGGTGTTGCTGCTCCTTCCTATATCCTGAGACCAATGAATACAAGGAAGACAATCCTTGAGGAATTCCAATTAGTGTCAGTCATTCTTGCTTTCTTTCCTCTACACAGTCAATTAAACATGTCAAGACACATTTATAACTAGGTCTTTACACACTCAAGCCTGGTGATCTATAAGATATCTCTTATTTTATTATAATAGTTAAGAGAATGGCATCTGGAGTCAGATGGCTTCAGCTCTTCCACTATGAATCTATATGACTATGAATGGCTCTCTTATACTTCCCCTCCTTGAATAATAGGACTTTCCCACTTACAGAATGGAAATAAGGTAGTACTTAAATCATATAGCTGATTTGAATCAATATATTCAATGTATAACTATATAACATATGTGTGTTGATGTTTGGACTTTTGTTATGTTAGATACTGGTTGATCCCAGAGACCTCACACAGACCCAAGAGATGCTATGTGACTTTGTCACCCATGTTATCTTGGATTGGTGAATAAAAATGCCTACAACCATTATCTTAGCAGAAAAGACAGGCAGAGTTTAGGGTTGAGATTAAACATTTTAGCAAGATATGTGAATCATTTAAAGGTACACTTGTATTGGCTATATTCTATATTGCTATGACAAAATATAAGAAATATCAACGTCAAGAAAGAACTTACTTCTATTCATGGGTTAAAAAGATAGATCCTCTCATAGCAGTAAAGTTATGCTAAAGTTCAGGCAGAAGTAGCAAGTAGATCTTCCTTGCATCTAAGAAGAACAGGGAGCAGAGAACAGAATATACAATCATGGACCTTTTAATTTTCAGGCAGGCTGGAACTCTAGGCCAAGGGATGGTGCTGCCCACATTCAGGTAGGTTTTCCTCCACAGTTTACTGAATATGGAAACATCTTCACAGACAGACAAAGGTGATTCCAAATCAGGTTGACAATGAAAACTAACCTCTGCACATGTTACCACAGATCATTAAATACAAGTGCTACACAGCAGTATTACTCTAAGATACAAAGTTCAAATTGGATCTTTAGGATAAAAAATTCATTTTCTAGCATTAAAAAACCTATTCACACATTTCATGTGATCTATATGGACTCATTGGTATGTGATGGAGACCATAATCTACCACATTCTGAAGTGGAAACTTAAGGGTTCTCTGCAAAGTCAGTCGTGCTGAAAGGTGTTTTTCAGGTCTAGGAAAGTTTCATTAAACTGGACACAGGTGAAAGGGTAAGGCAGACTGGTGAAGGAACTTGTCACTGAAGCAGACACAGAAAAAAGGATATCTTGCTAAAGCAAGTACATGAAAGAACACATGATGAAGGATTCCTCCCTAACAACACGCATGTATTGATCCAACTTACATTGAGTAGTTGAGCTGCATTGGTTGGGATTCCATAGAGAGAAACTCATCAAAAGACTCCTGGTGATGTGCTATAGTTTCTTGCAGATTCTGAGGTCTCAGGCTGCTTGACAGAATGATGTCATCTGAGACAGAATCTTGTGCTGAGGCAAGACCTGTGGAGGAAACATGATGTTTGGAAAGGATGTAAATAGAGCTTGACAAACAGTGACTAAGCCTGGGAGCTTGGCTTGCTTGCATAGCTAAATGCTTGATGGTATTGGGTCTTCAGTGATCTTCACTTCCCTGAGAGAGGCACAGCTGAGAACTTCTCCTGGTATTCCTCCTGGTCCCTCCTGACGTCTTGTGCCAAGGCTGAGACCTGGCTGTCTCTGCCAAATTCCTGACAATGCAGATAGAATTTACTCCAAAGAACCATTTAACAGCTCCACGTCCCCTGTATCCTTTCTTTTTCACTACATCTGGTGGGTGGTGTTATGTGACCTTGTCCCCCAAGTTATCCCTGATTGGTGAATAAAATTGCCTACAGTCAATAGCTGGGCAGAAGATACATAGGCAGGGTTTAGGGCTGAGGTTAAATATTTCAGCAAGATATGTGAATCATTTAAACGTGCATTTGTATTAGCTACATTCTATATTGTTATGACAAAAAATAAGATAAAAATCAAGGAAGGTTAAGGCATTTTAGAACCATCATTAATGATAGGGTTTGAAAAATTATATTCTCACCAAAACAGTGTATATTCCTACTTTGCTTTGATTTGCTTTGCTGACTTAAAATAGAGACCAAATACTGAGCTTAGTTATAATATTTTGCTTATTATATTGCTTTTTACCAGCTTCTAACAATGCTTTGGTAATCTCATAGTTGTTTGATGCTTTGTCACTTGGAATTTCTATCATCGGTTCCTAGCATCTTCTAATGAATTCTGTAACTTCTCTTTGTTTTACATCAATTAGGTATTATTTGCCTTTCAGGATTCAGGCTTTTGATGAATCGTCATGGGTTTATCTATCACTGTGTGGCTATATGTATTTTTTATCACTGGTTCAACAACCTACAGTATTTTTTTTGTGACCCAAAACAATTCTAAATAACTTTTAAGTTCAAAATGGATGTCAAAGAGCAACTGACAGGACACTGGCCACGCTGGTTCTAGGCCCGTTCTAGAGCAGTTGTTTTCTTACTATCTCCAAATCCTTGAAGCCATTCACATTCTCTGGTGTTGACGATAAATCTTATTCTGTTTTAACAGACATCAGAAGAGCAACACCTAATCCCTCTCTGACCTTGAACGTACTCTTCTGCCTCCCTTCTTCCTCTTTGAAGGATCCTACATTTGGCACATGCAGGTGACCAAAATGGTGTCCTGACTTTAAAGTCAGTTCATTTATAGTCTTAATTCCATACATTACATTTTGTCACATGACAGAAAACACTCATAGTTTCCATGGATGAGTAAATACAGATGTTGTATTTTGGTTACTTTTTTCATCATTGAGACAAAATGTAACATAAAGGAGAAGGGTTTCTTTTGGTTGATGACAACAGTAGGTCTAGCCCCTCATGATGAGGGAGGCACAGCATCATGGCCTTGCCTGTTGCAGCAAATATGTGAAGCTGCTACTTCTTGATTTTTGGAAGATCCAGAAGCAGAGAACTATGCCCTAACTGAAGGTACACATAACTTTCGAATCCATAGTGACCTGCTTGTACTAGTTAGGCCTCATGTCCAAAGTATTAAACAACCTCCCAAAACTATGCCAGCTGGTAAGAACCAAGTGTCCCAATACAGGAACCTATGAGGGACATTTCACATCCAAATCATAACAGATATCTTGGAGAGGTCTTCATTCTATCGAGTAGCCTTGAAGAAGTAGCTAAACTCATTGAAACATGGCTTCTTTTATTTACTTATAAAATGTAGATTGTAATAAATGACTATAAAGGACAATTTAAATAATTTTAGTACTTTCTCAAATTACAGTGATTTTTCTGTCTGAGCCACTGAGTTCACATTCCTTCAGCTGCTACACCCAACATTGCCCCTGTTTCCTTGAAATCACGCCCTTCTTCCCAGAGTCATCCTGGTATACCCAAGAGTGGATTCTTACATTAGGTATTGCTTAAAGGATAAAATCAGTTAAAGGCAGAGTGGTAACCAACAGACTTGAATGGACATTTATGTAAATGGCCACTCAGTATAAACTAAATGTCATGAATTAATTTCCTATCAATTACCATAAAGGCAACAAGAATGGAACGTGGATTTCTTACAAATCCCTATGACCTGACAGATTCAAAATGATTTGGTCATAGTTGAATATTTTTCTCATGGGCCCAAAAATCCCATAAGCTGACTTAATGGTTCTAAAGTAATTTTAATAAGAACAAAAGAGAAAAATTATTTTTCTTCTAAAATAATAATATAAATAAAATATGATGGGAGAGGCTTAGTTGAAAATTGATCCAGAGTGATAAGGCAGAGTAAGCACCTTTCAGGCCATTTGCAACATTTGTGATCATTTTCCTGGATTTTTAGAGTATTCTGCCATGTTTTTAAAGGGCTCAGATTAAGAATAAACCCCTCAACAACAGAGAAGCTGAGACTACCATGTTCTCAGAGTCCTTTGCAGGTATCGTATAAGTGTGTGACCTGGACTCTACCAACCAAAGCACTTTCTCCAGATAATAACGTAAATAAATAAAAAAACAACTGGCTGAGAAGAGTGTCTTTTAACATAGGTTCAGAGAGGAGTAACAAGTGCACTCAGATATAAGATTAAATTAAATTAAAATATCTCTCTCTCTCTCTCTTTCACACACACACACACACACACATCCACTGCCCAATGGTGCCATCAGTGATGCCAGCATTGGAAAACAATGGCATCAATGACATTAGGATATTTTTCTGGTTTAGCAACTTGATGACAGTTTTCTTGCTAATGCCCTCAAGCCTTGTTTTCTAGTTACCTTTGTTCTTTGCCTTACCCATTCTTCAATATTCTTTTAGTAATTTCATTTAAGCATAATTATGGTGGTTTCCTAACTTGTCTCTAGGTCCAGGCGAAAGCATTGCTTGGTCCATTTGGGCTTTCAAAGCTCTGAGAATGAGCCAGTGAACTATGAGGAGAAGTTGCTAAGCATTCATTCTTTCTGTAGTTGAACAGTTTTCTTTTGAGTGATAAAAGGAGGACATAAGATTTTTAATTTGGGAAGGAAAGAGATTATTTAACTCCAGTATTTATTTATGGTGTTTATACACAGTTGCGGTTCAGGATAGAGCTTAGTGATAGACTATTTACTTGGTATGTATAAGGTCCTTGGTTCAATTCTTAGCACCACATTTTTCTTTATAGATGTCGCTCACTGGGTAAACAATTGTTGGGATGCAGGAGACACTAGGTTTCATTCCCAGTACCAAAAGTAAAACCCCACAGGAAGACCAACACTGTCAACTAAACTGGACCCATGACAGCTCCTAGAGACTGAGCCACCAACTAAAGCGCACACACATGCTGGTCCAAGACCGCCCCCCCCCCCCCGCCCCAGAACATATGTAACACAAGGCTGCCTTGAATGTCCTCAGTGAGAGAGGATGCACCTAATCCTGTAGAGACTTGGTGCTCCAGGGTCATGGGATATGGGGGCAGACATCCTCTTAGAGGCAAAGGGGAGGGAGAAGGGGGAGAAGAACTCTTCAAGGAGGACTGAGGGTAGCAGTAATTTGAGAGGTAAATAAAAAAATTAATTAATAAAAATGTACATACACACCCATGTTTAAATAACTTCAATCATGCTCAGATATCGAGTCCTACTCTATCATGACCATGAGTAACCAATACTAGTTGAGGCAGTGACTACTAGGACAGAGAAGATAATCATTTAGGATGACAGTGCTGCAAGCTAATCAATTGGGATGCAACCATGGGAGCCCTGGAAGCTCAGCTCCTCCAGCCAAGCTGGCCTGGAGCATTCCTATTTTATGGTTCTATATTACACTTATCTGAGAAACAAAACTAAGAAGTGCAGTGAGTGTGGGTGGGCACTGGGCGTGAAGATTCACAGAGAGGAAAAGAGCTATGGAGTCAGAAAAGTCCCATGATCTGCCACTGCAAAATGGAGACCCAGGATTGTGGCTGGCATAAACTTACTTTAATCTGAAGGCTTGAGAGTTAGAGTATCAGATGGTATAAACCCCCGCTGTAAAGACAGGAGACAACCCATGTCTTCAAATAAGCAGCCAAACCTGGCTTCCTCTTCTTTATACTTTTTGTTTCAACTAAATCATCCACAGGTTGAATGAAGATCATTCACATATACTGCCACAGAGTCAAATGCTGATCTGATAAAGACATCCTCACTTACAGGAACACCTGGACATTCTCTGACTTAGCCAGCGAGATTTAGAACATATCCTATTGTATCACCTAAATAATTATGGTATCTATTTCACCTTTCCCCAAGTTACATAAACATACAATGTCAGAAGTGGAAAATGCATACAATATTATATAACTTCTTATATAACAGGGAAAGCAGAGGTCTAAGGAGGATAAGTTAAAAGTGAGGTCAGACAGAAACTTTCAGATGCCCAATAGCACCCATAAGACATTTTCAGAGCAGACACTAGCTTGATGTAATTCGACCTTCAATGGTTTTTGATAGGCTTTTCAATTTCTTAATTAAATTTTGGCTTATTTGTTTGGTACTCTACAAATACAATTCAATCACGAAACATCATATTAGGCTCTCTTGCACAAATCCTGTCTACCTGGTGGTTGAATTAAATAACCAAAGGACTGTAAGTTTTCTAACACAAAAAAATCCACAATGAGAAGGAAATTCTATTCATTTGCTTCTTTTATTCATTGTAATCTTTGAAAGGCAATTATTGTTTAATGGGGAAAAGTAAAGACTTGTATAATCCTGCTTTGTAGGTATTAAACCATAACAGATGAATTCCCTTCTCTGAAAAATAAAATGTAATAGGATAGTTCTAAGCAGGTCATCCCCATCTCTTTTTAACCTGAGAAAAACGTGTGTGTGTGTGTGTGTGTGTGTGTGTGTGTGTGTGTGTTCGCACACGTGCATGAAGGAAAGGACTTTTCTAAGCCTGATTTGATCACTTACCAAGAAATCATTGAAGACACAGAGCATGAGGGTGACATCGCCTATCTTGCCATTTTAATTATCATTATCATTAGCATGCCATACTGTAAGGGTAATTTTAATATAAATATATGGAGTAAATTAATAAAACAACTGTTTTTTTATTTCTAGCTAGTTCCCTAAAAGCAACACAGAAAGGCCAAGATTTATTTTCAATTTAAAGTACAATAACTAGGCATTATACTTCTATCCTAATCCTCTAATCTACTCTGGTTCCTTCCCAGACAAAATCCCTGAGATACTTGCATTTTTGTATTGGTCTGGCTCTCTGGGCTTCAAGTGTGTTCTGCCTGCATATCTCTCTGGACCCCTTCCTCTAGGTGAATCCCTCTTCCTCTCTCATTCTCTTTCTTGCCCTCCTCCCATGACTGGCAGAAGTCTGCCCTATTTTCTCTATTGCCGACTTATTGGTTTTTCCAGCTTTTATTGACAAGGCAGAGAATAAATGATGAGCATTGTTTATACAACCTTGAGACAGGAGATTCTTGACATTAGCATTACAATGCCACATTGGATTGCAACAAGTTATGAGTTCAGAGAAATGACCATTTGAATAACACAAGGATAAACTTTACACAGTGCACCATAACATTATGCCTGCACCATACACTTAGGTTTAGCCAGTATTCCCCACAGATTAGAATGGAAGTAGATACTGTTAACTTATTTGGAACAAAGGTAAACACACTCTGAGAACCGTAGACTCCTTTCACTGCACTTTGTCCCCGTTGCTAAGACTGCAACATATAAGACCACAGGCTATGAAAAAGCCATGGCCAATAAGCTGCATCTAGGTAAAATTTGGTGCTACTGTGCGGTCCCCAAGCTTGTAGACTGGAAATAAGGAAAAGGCTAGACATTCAAAGTGTTTCTCAATATAGTGACCAATGTTATAAGTTTGGAGTATTAGTTATGTCAGGCCTGGATTGTCAGTAGACTAGTTGTTTTTTAATTTATTTTTTATTGAATATCATCTTCGTTTACATTGCCAATGGTAAAACCTTTCCCGATATCCCTCCTCCCCTCAGACCCCCAGACCCTCTGCTTCCTCCTTCCCCTTGCCTCCATATATATGCCTCTCCACCCAATACACTCCCTCCTTCACCCCTTGGTTTCCCTTTGTTGGGGCCTCTGTTGAGCCTTTACCTAACCAAGGATCATACCTGCAACTGATGCCCAACAGGCCTTCCTCTGCCACAATTTTGGCCGGAACCATGTGTACCCCTTGGCTGATGGTTCAGTCCTTGGTGCATCTGGGTGGCCGAAATCATTGTTCTTCCCACAGGGGCTGTAAACCCCTTCAGCACCTCTCCTCCCATCCTCCAGCTCCTCCATTGGGGACCCCACGCCCAGTTCAATGATTGGCTGCTAGCATCTGCCTCTGTATTTGTAAGGCTCTGTCAGTAGACTTGTAACAAAGCCCATTTGAAACTAGGATGCCAAAGAAGAATGATTATAGCTTCACCAACTCATGGATACTTTGGGCATCCATTGGCAAAGTAAAGAAGTAAAATGGAGCACCGGTGGCATTAAGCTAATATTTATCAGTTTGGCAAGAGCTGTGGTGTCCTTTGGAATAGCTGCCTGCTAGTAGATTAAATCCTTCATCATGATCAGCTATTCATATACTGATAATATCATGATGATGAGGTACCCCACATGAATTTATTTCCCATTAGGATTTACCATACAATGAATATTTTTTTTGTTTACAGGTATGCATATAAGTTTATTTGAGGATTTTTTTAAAAATAAAATCCTCCCTAGGTTGTATTTGCTAATCCTCTTTGGCTAGATCATGTAGTAACATACGTAGAACTTAATACCTGACCAGAGAGAGAGTTTATAAAGCAAGAAGTCCACAGTCATCATGACAGAAGATTGCCCAGACTTGCAGTGATGCTTGGCTAGGTAGCAAATACCATTGGTGCCCTCTCACTTGACCTCATCACATACTGTTCTGTGTCTCAAACTCCGACTCCTAAGTAGATGTTATCTGTGGCAGAACATTCCCCTAATAAATAAAGATTTTAAGAGACCAATCAGTGGGCAATAAGGAGGTGGGACTTCCGGAGAGAAGAAATGGGGAGGCAGGAGAAAAGAACATCTTTTTTGATGGCAGAGAGCATGGAGGCACAATGTAGGTAGCTGGAGGCTGTGGGCTAAAGTTGTGGATCCACCAGGATCCACCACCGGAGGATTTTTAACATAGTTTAGTAACCAAAATTCGGATGCTATGTTCTGTGCCCAGCGATTGTGTTATCTGTTGTGATGTTTTCCTTCAGGTTGTGGGAATTTGGAAGCATGTGGCTGGCATGGCAGCTGCCAGTCGTGGGAACTTAGCAAGCAGGTGGAGAGAGCCAGCATGACTAAGACAGGCCATAGATAACAGGAAAATATGAGGTCTCGACCTGTCCTATGGGCTGTAGACAGACGGAGGCCACTAGCCAGTGTCTAGCCAGCCTTAGCATAGGATGCCATTTTTAGATTTTACACAAGTATCAGCAATGAAAGCTTGATTGAATGAACAAGGTAGATCAGATGTCCCAGAGAATTAACGTCATGGGGAGCAGTCTTTGACCAATAATAAATGGTCACTGGCACCTTCTTCCCTTAACTATGATAATGATTAGTTGTATGCTGTCTTGACTCCCAGTGACTTTCCTAAATATACAGGCCTAGTTGTTCACAGCAATCCACTATTTCTTGCCTTCCTTTCTTCCACATTTCATTTCTTCATTCCTTTTTTTAAATATGGGTATTATAATGGTCTTCAAATAATCCCTGTATCCACATATTCTTGTCTTTTATTATTGAAGATATTCTTCATTTATATTTCAAATGTTATACCCCTTCCCAGTTTCCCCCCTCCCCGAAAACCCCCAACCCATCCTCCCACACCCTGCCTCCAAGAATATGCTCCTCTACCCAAGCCACTCCCATGACCACCACTCAATTTCCACACACTCGGGCCTTTATTGAGCCTTCACCTGACCAAGGACCTCTCCTCGCTCTGATGCCCGACAAGGCATTCCTCTGCCACTCTTTTGGCTGGAACCATGTGTACCCCTTCGTTGATGCTTAGTCCCTGGGAGGCCTGGGGTGTCTGGTTGGCCAACATCGTTGTTCTTCCCATGGGGCTGCAATACCCCTGCCTCCTCCAGTCTGCTCTCCAACTCGTCCATTGTGAACCCCGTGATCAGTCCAATGGTTGGCTGCTAGTATTCACCTCTGTATCTGTAAGGCTCTGGCAGCCCCCCCCCAAAGACAAACATAACAGGGTCCTTTTAGTACACACTTCTTGTCATCCCTAGTAGTTTTGGGGTTTGGTGACTGTTCATAGGATGAATCCCCAGGTAGGACAGTCTCTGGGTGGCCTTTCCTATTCTTGTCTTAAGGTCTCTTTTTAGGAAACACAGCCTGAAATTAAGGTAATTCCTAAATTAGTAATATTTTTGTTAATCTAGGTTTTATCAAGCATTATTTTTCTTAGAGTTTCAACCTAGTTAAGAATTCATTCTAGTAGGTTTGTGCTGTGTTCTGAAATAAAAGAATTTAGAGAATCAAAGAAAAACTATGTAAATAGGGATGTAGGTAAACTTTGGGTCAGTCTGAGCTTTATAAGGCACATGAAATGATTCTTTCCCAGGTGGAACTGTAAATATATGATATATTGGTATTTTAGGTAAGAAAGGATGTTGTCCACTTCTCTTTTGTAAAGTAACCATTCTAGTTTTGATGCTAACAATAGACAGAAGGAGATGAAAGGAGCAGGAATGGTTTCTGATTCAGAAAAAAAGCAAATAAACAAACAAAAAGAAACAAAACAGAAACCTAACACATTTTATATTTTTAAAGAAATAGAAGTAAAAAATTTTGAATGAAAAATCAGGGTTCAAGTATAGATAAACTTAGTCTTAAATACTCATGAAGTATCTACAGGGAGATGTCAGAAAACCTGTCACTATATAAGCTGTACTTCACATCTGAACTTGAGATAGAACTGGGGAAAGCAAGCCACCAAGTGTAGGTAGAGGATTCAAAGATTTCCAAAAGAAAGTAAAGGCAATTGCCCAAGTATCACAGCACCTACATATCACATAAATCAGGAGAATCACGCAGAGCAGTGTAAGCTGAGTGGCCAGAGATGGGAAGAAACTGAGAGAAGAATCTCTAAAGGTAATTAAGCCTTGGAAATCTCACGCCAGTGCATGGAGTATCAATTACAGTTCACGCCAATGAGGAGTAAAGTAAAACACATGTTGGTATTATCTGTGCACTCTAGAATGATGAGAGGCGTTCCTAAGATGGTCATACTTAACCGTAGTTGTGCTCTGCAGTAGGCTGTACATGCAATGCCTATTAACCATGCAAAATTCTGCAAGTGGCTCATTTCACTTTCAAAAGTCTCTTGGCAGTGAATTCCATGGCCATCGGCCATTGGTAACTGTGATGAGGACAGTTTCAAGGAGTGGTCTGAGGAAGCAAGAGTAGGGTGCAAATGGAATACAAAGAAATCTGAGTCAACTCATGTATAAGCCTTAGGTAGCTGGTGGATGTGGTGGTACCAAGGCTTTCTCACTATACCCAATGAATATGATGGGACACAAGGCATGAGATAAAGAAAGGCTAAAAATCACTGAAAGCCAAAAATTCTTGAAGAAGAATAAACTATACCTGAGATGAAAGTTAGACAGAACAAAGCATACATTAGAGAGAAAATGATGACATCAAGTTTTAAATGCTGGATAATAGTGTATATATTTTTATTTTAATATCCTTTTTCAATACTGCCTCATGATTTGATGATAAGTACTATTACCTAGATAATACTTTATAATTAACCTCAGAATCACAGTATTCCAAATAATAATAATGTCAGCAGTTCTAAAATTGTGAGCCTTGACTGCTACCTCATGAATAGTTAAATGGGATAATCCAAATGGGTTCATGATAAACTAGCTCTCAGAAATACTTCTTATTTTATCTTTATCTTATGTATTCAAAATCTTACACATTGAAAACTTGTAGTCCTCAATATAATGTTTAATGAAGGAGTTAATATAAATGAGAGTGAGAATTTGCCCCCCAAATACGTCACATTATAGACAGACATGCAATTTTCTGAGCACTCACGCAGCTTCAAATTATCCAAAGTAACCCAGAATCTGCAAGAACACACTGTTACCTTCAAAGCTTACCAGCTGACGCTGGAGATCATTACTTCTAATTTATCCTGGGGTTGACTCTTAGGAATTATCATGTCTTTTCTTCAAGAAAAGCCTCTTTCCTTCATTTTCCTTCTTTTCTTTAAACTGCTTGCCACCTTTGATAAAACAGTTTAGGCAATGTTACTGTGACTCGACTCTCAATAAAGTTTGCATGCAAATGCTGTCAAGGGCTTTAGAAAGTCTAAATGTATTTTATTTGTGCTTTCTCTTTCATTACCATGCATATTTATTCCCTTGTAAAACTCTGGAAGATCAAAAAGCCATCCTAATTTAAGGCAAAATAAAAAAAAAATTACTGAGCTGAAGAAAGAGCCAGAGGCTTTTCCTCCATAGAGCTTGAACTAAATGGAATAAAATTAAAGGAAAAGTTTCCTCTCCTGACCTATCCCTAGCAACTTCTAATATCCTTTTATGATTTGGGTCATAAAGGTGCTTGATATGTTAAATATTAAAACGGTAATTGATGAAGAAAGAGAAAGTTGACTGTCTAAATAGAAAGGTAGTAGGGGAGGGGGAATAGGATAAAAGATTTTTTTGGAGGGGAAATTAGGAAAAGGGGATAACATTTGAAATGTAAATAATCTGGCAGTTCCTCAGAAAAATGGACATGACACTTCTGGGGGACGCTGCTATACCTCTCCTGGGCATATACCCAAAGGATTCCCTGGCATGCAATAAGGACACATGTTCCACTATGTTCATAGCAGCCTTATTTATAATAGCCAGAAGCTGGAAAGAACCCAGAAGCCCCTCAATGGAAGAATGGATACAGAAAATGTGGTATATTTACACAATGGAGTACTACTCAGCAATGAATTCAATGAAATTAATTCAATGAACTCAGCAATAAAAACAATGAATTCATGAAATTCTTAGGCAAATGGTTGGAACTGGAAAATATTATCCTAAGTGAGAATACACATGGAATGCAATCACTGATAAGTGGATATTAATTAGCCCAGAAGCTCTGAATTCTCAAGACACAGCTAGCAAATCAAATGATACCCAAGAAGAGGGAAAGAAAGGGCCCTAGTTCTGAAAAGAGTTGATCCAGCATTATAGGGGAATACCAGGACAGGGAAATGGGAGGGGGGTTATTGGGAAATGGGCAGAGGGAAGAGGGCTTAGGAGACAGATGGGGAGGCGGGAACTAGGAAAGGGGAAAGCATTCAGAATGTAAACAAAGAATATAGAAAATAAAAATATAAAAATATAAAAAAATGAAATGTAAATAAAGAAAATACCAATATAAAAAGGAATTCCATAGGCAAGGGGAAAAAAGATTTCCAAAGAAACAACAAAAAATGTTCAAAAGTCTTATTTTATTTCTTCCTATAAAGAAAATAATAATTGCTTTTAATGCAGCTCTGAAAATAGCCTAATATTTTAAATCATAAGAAATTTTTATTGTAAAGTATTTCAGAAAAACTAATCCAGATTTTAAATATTATCAACACAAATAGTTTCTATGCAGTTGCTATTATTATAGAACATTGCATGGCCTCCAACTCATGGGCCCTTTGTAGAGCCTACATGTCCCATTGCAAGCATAGTGAACATCGCAATAAAATAGAATCAATACTCCTGAGTAAAATTCACCTTTGGGCAAGCAGTATCCAGGCAAAATGAAAACCTTAGAGTCTCTTTATCTGTTATTGAAATGTAGTCCAGAGCATTTTCAGTTCAGTTCTATTAATATCTATGGAGAGACAAAATGTCTTTTAATTAAGAAGCAGGTCTAATCATACCTAATGCTTTTGCAATGCCTTTGACTAAGGATGAGCCAGGTCGTGAAACTGAGTGAGTTGGATTCCATATTTATTGAACTGCTTGAGAATGATGTTAACTTAACAGTGAAAGACTATCCATTTCTACAAGTTAATCACAGAGGTCAAAAGATGCCATCAAAAATTTTTATTCAGTCAAAAATCATCTTATTTGCACATGATCTATCATAAGTCTAATAATCACTCATTGTTTTAGACTATGGAAAAGAGAGTGCAAGTGGGTTGTATAGATAGATTCACACCGATTAATAAATTCAAAGTAATTATCTACGAAAATAATACAGAATGCCAAAGGCACTATTGGTCTTTACACACAGGTAACATAATGCCTTGCTCATAGTAGATTCTAAGATATATTAATGCAAATATGAAAATATAATAAATTATTATTAATAATAATAAAGTCACACTGAACTGTTCAGTAGACACAAGCTTAAAGTGGGGTCTCCCCAGTCTACAAGCAGCAGTACGAATGTATAGCCAGACCAAATCATCTTTAATACTGTAGGCTAAACCCACACAGCCACTGCCCTAATCAGTTCCTGATTAGGTGAGGATTGTACTTGCTGGGTTTTGAGGAACACTTGCAGGAAGGCACATGCTAGAATATTCAGAAAAGACAGGGAGAATACTGAGATCAAAGAGATCTAAAAGATGTTCAAGTTTCCTTCTGATAAATCTTAGGCTAAAAGAGGTTTGTAAGAAGAAACATTTCTTTGGCTTATACTTGCAAATTACAATCCATTATTGAGAGAATTCAAGGTAGAAACATGCAAGAATCATGGAAGAACCTCAATAGTTCAGTCTCTGGATCCCTTAGAGTCTCACGCTTAGCTATCCTTGTTACATATTCCAGAAGCACCTACACAGGGGTTCGCAGGCAATACCCATAGTGTGTTATTTCCTCCTACATACATTAACTAACTATCAAGGCAATCCCTCAAAGTCATTTCCACAGGCAAAGGTAATCTTGACAATACTTCAACAAATATTACTGTCACAGGCAACCCTAGGCTGTGCCAAGTTGACAATTAAACTTAACTGTGACAACATTTGGCTCAATTTCCTCATTCTGATAATACAATTTAAATGATCTAAGGACCTAAATCACGGATCATTATAATCTCTATGATTAACTATATCAACACGTGTTCTGTATTTATGCAGACATCATGGAAATTTAAAAATGAGAATGGTCTTAATCTTTGTTAAGTGAATTACTGTCTAGAGTAGATAAAACCCACACACAAACAGCAATGTTGCTCTCTGAGGACACCCACATGCTTCTCAAAGCTGGTCCTGGAGAAGAATAACTTGGCCCTTCCAAATTCCTTCCGGATCTCAAAGTGACTCTCATAGGTCAGTATAAAAATGACTGAAACCCATTGTACAAGTGTTCAGGCTTTTAGCCTCTTGTGTATTAAGGGGAGGAAAAAATAGAGATGAGTATTACTAGAAATTCTGTGTTGAATATTAAAAGTCAAAAACTAGTACTCATTTAAACAATGGCAGTCATCATGGAAACAAAGTTATTTAAACTGTCTATGCATGTGTGAATGTGTGCATAGTTGTATGTGTGTGTGTGTGTACATGTACATGTGCATATGTGCACAAAGTGCTGAGAGAGCACCCAAGGCCTTGCACAGGCTCAATAAAAACTGTACCACTGGCCTATCCTCTCACTGTAACCATATTTTTTATGAATACTTCCTTAGAACTGGATGCAAGTTTAGGAAACACATCTACATGAAGCAATGCATATAGTATTTGAGATGTCTGACTCTAAATATATGATGGCTTTCCTGATGTATTGGTAACAATCAGAAATGCATCTCTAATAAGCCTAAAGAGAGTGAAAATAAAGTTCTCCTTATCTTCAGCTACTGGTTGTGTTAGTCTTATAATATAAACCTAATTTAATCTGGGGGTGAGAATAACAATGAGTTCCTATATCTGGGAAATTCATATTTGGTATAAACTTTAGATATGTCCATAGATCCAAGAACTTGGAGGTTGATGATGTGGTATCTGGTCTTTGTCACTTTCTCCACTGCAAACCTCTGGTTTTAATTTTTGCCTTTAAGATCAGGGACAACCTCTTACCTGACAAGCAAGATGGTGTGACTGGCTTTGATCGGCCTCCCAATGGCAACCCCAAATTCAATAACTTGCCTCCTTAGAACTCACCCAAAAAGGGTTTTGATTGCTCTGCTTGAATGTACTTGTCATATATCCAACCCAGATCCAATTATTTTACAAGTTGATGGCTTATTTTTTACTGATCATCCTGGGCCAGAATTCCAAGGACTCATGGTCTCCCAGTACAGAAAGTAAACACCTGAGAAAGAAACAAAGTAAATTAGAAGACCATATTGTGAAAATAGTTTACATCAGGTGGGCTGCCTGGTGATAAGAAGATGTGAAGAACCCAAGAAGGTCCCCATAAGTGTGTTTGATGAAAGAGGGGCCATGCAGGTGGGAGGGGATGCGGGGCTGGGAAGGGGACAGCAGAGGATGGAACAGAAAGATTGGAAGGAAACCTTAATCTCTTCTCTCTTTGCTTTCCTCCTTTCTCATCTTCCATCGTCATCTATTTCTTCAATCAACTTGCCCCCAAGGCACCTTAGTGGAAGGAGTGTCTGGGCTTTCTCAACCTCTGGGAAGACAAAGAATCAGAGGGAGTGCCTCAGCTGTCCTGATATTAAATTCAGCACAGTCAGCCACTGTGTGGTAAGAGAGATCGGCCGAGTGGCCACCTGGTCCTAAGTTTAAAAAGACACTCTTCTGAGAATCTGATAGGCATGTTCTAACCATCAACAGGGACATGTGTCTATGTTTTCTCTGCAACAGAGCTTTGGATATAAAACATAGGAGTAACAGGAGGAATAGAATACCTCTACTATGATTATTATTTTCCTACATCTATAAAAATATTGGCTCAGAAAGTAGACAAAGTATGTAGTCAAATCTGGAACTGTGGTTGGCAGAATGATTTAAAGGAGCTCTCTAAAATGTAACATACATTCATATTTCAGCCTAAAGTAAAATTTATCATCAGCTCGGCCCTTAACCTGACAACAGAAAGGAGGTTTTTGTTTTGTGTTGTTTTTCTTTAAACCCACCTCTGTGACCAAAACACAGGCAATATTTACCACACTTGAGAGCAGAATACTAAATAGAGAATTTAACAGTTGTACAAACAGCATGAAATTATCCCCTGGAGGAAAGGTGGCCACAGTTCTGTGTGGCTGCCGTGAGCCTGACTGCTTGATTTAGATACAGAACAGGCAGAAGAACCCTGGGTCAGCCTTCGGTTGCTCATTAGAAGGGAGAGATTTGCTTCTAAACTGTAGATGACAGTCACTGAGATCAGCCTTTACCCTGATCTCCAATGGGTTGAAACTGGGTAGTTCCTTGTCTACTTTCCCTATCCCGAATCAGGGTAAGCTGAAGTTTAATAAAGCATTTAACATGAAAAGATGGGAATAACTTAAGCCACACAAGGACAGCCAGTCCTACAGGTCAGAATCAGACAAGCCCAAACCAGCCAAGACAGAGCTTTCCCAGACTGCCACAAGCTGTCCACATTTTACACCTATTTAAATGCATGTGCTTCCTCAGCCGGACTATGCAAATGACTAACATGAACTTTATTTTGTCTTTGTCACATTAATCTTACCTGACAAAAGCTTTCTTTACTCAAGCAATTTGCCGGATGGAATAGCAGGTGACATAGCAGGTGACACAAAAAAAGGGACAATGGATACCCTGAACAAACCTGTTCAGCTATTGGCTTGGCTGGAAAATTGCACTCCCCACAGCTGAACAGCAACACGCAGCTACAGAGCAAATGAAAACTGGACTACTGTTTGCTCATTTTATCAGAGTTTACCAAAACCTCTAGGGTGTTTTTCCTTCCCTCCCTTCCAGCCTGCCTTCCTCCCAGCACTCTGTTTGATGTCACCGAGACTCCTGTCCTTGACTTAGAATAATTTCCCCCATCAAAGATACAATTCATGCCAGCCTCCTCTCAGGTATCAAGTAAACCTTGATGATAGCACACACACACACACACACACAAAGAGAGAGAGAGAGGAGGGGGGAGGGACTGACAGACACAGCTACATATGCATGCACACACAAACACAAAGATACAGACATACATAAGCACACACAAACATAAATACATAGAAAGACACACAAATAAACACACAGAAAGACACACAAACATAAATACACAGAAAGACACACAAATAAACACACAGAAAGACACACAAATAAACATATATACATACAGAGAGACAGAGAGACAAACAGACAGACACAGATACACATGCATGCACAGATACACACAGACACAAACAAACAGAAAGATACACACACACACACACACACACACCCCTGGAGTTCTTTTTCTGCTCTTGCCAGTCAAGAGTGAGTCCTATATAAATCCATCCATACTCCAGCTTACTTGAATATCAGTGGAAGTTCTGGAAATCTATTTTGTGAAAGCGTTAAGCAGCCTCTTTTAAAATGTAAGCATGGAGGAGCAGATGGCACATTTGCTGACTGGGGATATGCTGCTCTCGCTTGGGTTTAAATTCCCTCCCTCCACCTGGCATCCCAGACAGCTGTATCAGCTCCATCTGCCCACCTTGAAATCATCAGGTGAATGCTCCATTTTCTTAATTGAGGTTAAACTAACCCAAGTAATCAAAGACAGGTATGGAATGTTTCCTGTCATTACTACAACTCTGATATATGAGGCAACTGCCATCTATCCCTGCATGGATCAGCTGCACTTTAATATTGAAAAGCTTAACACGGTGAGTTAAAGACAAATAAAGATGACAGCCAGGTAAGCCTCCTTTCAAAGACTTGACATTTTCCTCCATTCAAACTAAACTTCTTGGGAAAATTCTCACACTCAAGAAACTATATAATGCACAGTAACCAAATCCTCAGGCCACTCTGGTCAAATGAATCTTGTGGGAGTCAATGTCCTGCCATTGACTCCCACCTGCCCAATGGAAGATCTTGGGGGCTCTGATGGAAGGATGATGATGTTGGATCTTCAGACCTTTCCCTAGACCTGGATTTATTCATCACACGCTCTAGTTACAGAAACATAGTACTCATGCAAGGAATAATGGAACTAAGGAAGGAAAATCCCCTGTTCTCACACTTCAGTAAGGAGAAAATAATTGATGTACACATATAAAGACACTTAACACTTCAGTTCATAATAGAAATATTAAAGCGTATAGATTAACACAATAGCAAGAACAGGTTACAGGGAGAGTTATAGCCAATAGGCAGCAAGTAAATGACTTGGTAGGAAATAGTTCAGTTGCTATACTGATAACTGTGGTTCCCCAAGATAGTTTCTGTATGCGACAATATCTCTCAAGGGGTCATCGCAGTTGGAGTCTTGGTCAGCAGAAAGCAGATACTCGTGGATAATAGAACTTTTGGAAGATGAGACCTTCTGTGAGGTCCCTGAGCCAAGTAGACATGTTCTTGGAAAGCTATTCTTACATGATCCTTTGAGTTCTCAAAGGAAGTTGCTAGACATGTCCTTGGCTCCTTGGCTTGAGATGAAACTTCTAGGACCAATGTTTCCTCACTACAGTATGAGACCCTCCAAGTACTCACCAAAGACTGAAGCCATGCACTGCCTTGCCATGATTAAATGAGAAGGAGAATTGCATTTCTTCTTTAATATTTTGCTGTTCATTTTACCATCATTATTTCTTTTCAATGTCTAAATTAAAAGTATGTTAGAGAGATAAGGCTATAGTATAGGATGGGTACCAAGTAGACATTATTACTTATGTTTATAAACATAGAAAGTCCACAGTGTGTGCAGGTTGGTCAATATTCACAAACTGAGATGTTAATGAAATAAGAACCCAGATGAGAAGTAAGATGATCGATTATCAACACCTACTGAAGTGCCCCAGTGTTTCCTCCCAGGAACTTCCTATTCTAAACACTGACAGCATGCATGCTAATAGTCTTACTCTTATCTTTTATTATCTTTTATGTAAATAGAATGAGACAGTACATTCTTTCTGGTTCTCTCTTCAATTCTTGAAAACATGTTTGTGGACTCTATCAGAATCCTCTTGTGCATTTGGAAATCATTGATTCTCATCCTGTAATAACTCTCAATGTGACTGCATCATGGCATACTCATTCTATTACAATTGCAGCGTTGTCAAGTGTGAAGGTGTGAATATTTTAGTTAAACCTCACACTAGAGGTGTGAATAGTTTAGTGAACATGTGTATGTCCTTCTGCTAGATTGATAACTCAGAGTAAAGCTACTAGATTCTAGCTCCTGCAAATTACTTGGGCTGCATAGAAACTGTCAAACCAGAACAACTTTTTGATTTTTCTTAGCATATAAATATTTGATTTCAGTATAGCTTTTTCAGACAATTAATTTTTGGGTTTTTTTGGTTGTTGTTGTTGTTCTTTTTCCGGCTATCCACACCCCTGATCATCCTTAATGGCATGAGCTGCAAAGTAGGACCAGCAAAAATAAACTAGAGGCACATGCTGTCAGTTAAATTTAAATGCAGCAAATGAACACAATTCTGAATCTAGTAGGTAGCCAAAGTAGATACGAATTATACTCAAACCTAAAAACCAGAAACTTGACCAGAGATGTCATTTCATATATATGTGATGTGTTGATTATATCTCAATTCTAAGATTCATATATGTTATGGATGAAAATAAATCTAATATCATTTTTCATTAGTCATCAATACAGGACTGATAGTTTGTCTATGAGTATTATAAGTGTGCAGTGTGAGGCAAAGCGCATGAACAAGACTGCTGATAATTATGGAGAAATGGGAAATGAGCAATGACTGCAAAGATCCTCATGCAATTTCTCTGCCCCTTAACTACAATTCGAAGTTGAAGTATAAACTCAAACTCATAAAACATACCCTCTCTCTCCCTGTCCCTGTCCCTGCCCCCTCTCTCTCCCCCCTCTTTCTCTCTCTTTCTCTCTCTCTCTTCCCCCCTCTCTCTCTCCTGACTATGTTACTTAAATATCTTCTCTCAGTGAAAACAACCAAAGACACTTCATCAAAAATGGCTAGTTCCATACATAGAGAAGGAAATGTGAAAAATAGGCTTGAAATAAAACCTTAAAACAAAAGAAAAAAAAAGGGGGAAGGAAACTGTAGAAAGACTATTACAATGTGAAAGGACTCAGAAGTCAAGTTGAATGTGGTTCCACTAACTCATGCTAGGACAATTAAATGTCAGTAAGGGTTATAATCATAATGGACTGATGCACATAAAACTACACAAAGCTACAAATCCAAACTAATGCTAAATACCTCATTAATTTTATTTACTGAATGTTAAGAAGTAAGCTCAAAATGCTGGGAACTAGTCAGGAAAATAATGGGCGGAATTATGCTCTTATGCAATTTGCATAAAATATAACCATAATTGATTTAATAAACTCTTTGCCATATAATCAACCTAACTAATAAACAGAGTGGGGATGATTTATCCATCCTTCACTTAATCAATTAGTGATCAGCAAAGGATATGAACATTACAGGGGAAGAAACAATACTATGGAGAACAAAGGAACCACTGAGGGAAGGATGCCCTGTCTGTGACTGGGTATTAGTAACATTTTGACATGTTGAGGACCCCAAAACTTTAGATACATGGAAAACTGACAAAGCCACACAACACAATCTGGGGTGAGGGAGGGCAAGACCTTTCTCTGGTCCATGTGACAAAGATAACAGTGTATAATGAAGATGACAATCATAACTACCTCCTGCTCCACCCAAGTGTTTACAGCAGGAAAACTGCTCTCCTTTAGAAACTGATCCTACTGAGATTAACTTTAGCTGATCTGTATGTTTGTCTGACTTTGTGAGTCATCAGAGATCATAAACTCCATGGTTCATCTGTATGGAGTAAACCTACATCTCTATCCAACTGTATATGAGAAAAACAATGAACTTCAGGGGTGTTGCAGCTTCATCATCAGAGAGCCAGACAGGGTCATCAGATGCCAGCTCCTCCCCCTTTGTTCCTGTGTATAGTCCTGTGTATATTCATTTCCCAACCTCCCCAAGAAGGTCAAGTCCATGGACCCACCCAAGGGCTCAGCACAAACCCACATCAATATATAAAGGATTTTTGCCAAATGAAATCAAGCTTAAGTCTAATACATCTTCTAAATTGAATCAGCAATCATCAATATCTAGGAAATTAAAAAAAAAACTTATTATACCACACTTCATGGATAATAAGTGCATTGCTGAAAAAGCCTAAATGAAAATAGACGACTTTTTCAACAAAAAAAAAAAAGACTAGAGATACAGAAAGTAAGAGAAATGGAGCAGAAACACAAGTTTAAAAATTAAGATATCTTTTAGGTCCTGATTCCAGTTTCAGACAATAAATGTGCTCTGGTTAAGTAATACTTGAAGCCTATCGTTGGCATTTCAGGCTATGTAATAACAAAATGGAGGTATCTCTTAAGGAGAGCCCTCAGAGGGATGGCCAACCTTCTGACATTGCAACATGGCATTGTTATCCACCAGGTTCACACTGGTGAACCTCACAATCAAGCTGCAAAAACAAATGTGAGAAAATCTCATTTAGACAAGTTTTCAACTTTGCGTTGTACCATACTCATAAATGCTTTGGCCATAGGTGGCCTGCAGGTGTAAGGAAGACATGCCAGAATTCAAAAACTTTAATGTATGAAAACAACATATTGAGAATTTGCTTTTAGAAAACAAAAACAAAAAAAAAACTGGGAAGGTAAATTTTAAAGTCACAAAACAGATACAAGATAGTAACTGCTGCAGAGTCTGATAAGGACACATGGATTCGTTGCACTGTTTGATGCTTTTATATATGAAAGGTTCTTTATAAACTAAGTTGGAAATTTACAGATCTACACAGGAGAGGCAATATACTGAGCTGGCGCTAAAGAATAGGGTAAGCATGCCCCAATCTCCAGTCTATTGGTCTTATGGGGGGGCAGTAATTATGAGATACATTGATTTATATTCCATAAATGTGTGAAATTTGAGAAGCCTTTTTGTCTTTTCAGACTGTGGTCTCACGGAAAACAGTCATGACAGAATTGCTCCAGGCCCCTCTCCCAGCTCAGCCAGAGCTTCAGCAGCACACTGTAAATAGCATGGCCTACTTGGGATTGCTATAGTTTAAACATAAGCTCCTCCTCACAGGTTTGCCTACTAAAGCTTTTGATCTTTATGAAGGCTAATTAATTGCCAATTTGGCCATCCCTGGAATCAGCTAAGACTCAAGCAACTGGGCACACCTTGCAGGATTTTCTTGGTTGAATCCTCTGAGGTGAGGAAACCTACCTGAAGTTTGGGGCCACACCTCTGTCAGCAATGCACATAAATGATGTGGAAGAAGAAAACATTTGCTTTCCTATTCTCTCTCTCTCTCTCTCTCTCTCTCTCTCTCTATCTATCTATCTATCTATCTATCTATCTCTATCTCTCTCTATCTCTATCTCTCCCTCCCTCCCTTTCTCCCTCCCTCCCACTTCTCTCCTCCCCCCCTCTCTCAAGTTCATCTAGCCTCTTGCTGAATTATTCCTTTACTGTCATTAGAGCCTATTTCTTCATTCCAATGTAGAGGAAAAGTTATCAGCTCTCAAGGAATCCGCTAGAAACATCAGGTACAGGATGCTGAGAAACCCAGTCCTATAAATTGAATAACTGCAGGTGTAAGGAAGACATGCCAGAATCCAAAAACATTAATGTATGAAAACTGCAGGTGTAAGGAGGACATGCCAGAATCCAAAAACATTAATGTATGAAAACAACAGACTCTTGGTTTTTTCTATCATGAGACAGTCATTGTTGGGATCCCTCCATCACAGCCTGTAATCCACTCTAAATAATCCCCTTTGATCCTATTCATTCTTTATAGAATCTTGATGAATAGAATCTTCAACTGGTGGTATTTTAATAAGTCCTGGAAATTTTAGAGATAGGACCTCGCTGAAGGAGTTAAGTCACTGGGTGAGGGTTCTGGTGAACATTGTGTCATTGGCCCCTTCCTGGCTCTTGTCTTGGTTATGGTCCGTCATGACATGAGCAGCAGTCCTCTGCCACATCCTCTCACCAGTCTTGGGCTAAAGAACTTTCAGGAGCTGTGAGCCAAAATAATCCTCTCCTCCTCCCCTATGGTATTTGTTCTGACTCTTATCTTATTATCTGAGCATTCTTCCACTTATTTGTCCTGTTTCGCTGTGATCATACTGTTATGATTGAGCTTACATGTCTCCAGTTATTCAAACTGAAGAGTTTCCCTTGGGGGCATCGTGAAGAAGGAAAGTTTCACGTTCACTTGCTCTGTGAGAGATCTTTCCTGTGGGGAATGGTGATCTCAAGCTTGCACCAGGAAACCAACAATTGTTTGTCACTGACCTCTGACAGCTCTTTTGTTTCCAGACTTATGGCAATCTAACCCATTTGCCTTTTCAGTTAGTGAATCAAAATAATTGGAGAGAAATATGAAGGCAATCGTTCTCAGCTTGGAAAGCTTCAGGCATCTTTAACTGGTACAATTTTTTCAGTCAACATGATGGAATTTAAACTGATTGTTAACTGCATTTCTTTTGGGTGTTGTAATTGAGAGAGAGAGAGAGAGAGAGAGAGAGAGAGAGAGAGAGAGAGAGAGAGAGAGAGAGAGAGAGAGAAAGATAGGAACTTCTCCATATACACAGATATCAAATCTATTGCAACATGCATTCTAAACAATATTAAAACAAATTCATTCTGACCTTTTTGACTGAAATGTTTACTCTAATTGATTTTTAAGAAGGGCACATTTTTAGTGAGCATCTTACTAAGAAGCCTCTGACACTCGTGAACCTTTTAAGCACATGTGTTCTGACATGAGCAAATCTGCTTGCAATGAGGAATTCTTTGGTCCCAGATATAAATGAGAAACCAAGGGAAGGATATGAGATTCTCCTTCCATCTATAGACATATATACCACTGTTTTAAGTCTCCTATAACCTCCAGGACTAGGTGATGCCTGGATACTAAAGGAAAAATGTAGTAAGGATACTTGAAAAGTTATATCAAGTGTTTAATTAGAGTTTCTTAGATGCTGTTTCAAATTAGGATAATTTTAAGTTATTAGATGTGACAACTATATAAACATCAAGTGCTTTAATTAGAGAGTTGTTTGTGTAATGGGGTAAAATCCACTGGAAGCATCAATCTGTCACTCTGCATTAACTTCCTGCCGCAGAGATTCCCCCTGGGCTGCTGAGCCTCAGCCACAAACCTGCATCTATCATCCTCCTTCAGAAATTTAATCCTCAACTGTTTATGGCCAGGTCTCTGCTCTTTAAAGAATAAAGATCAGGATGAGAAACTCCAGCTGAATTCTCATTCAAATTCATATCGACTCCCAGTGTTGCTGAATTTGCTTAATGTATCACTAAGCACATTCTTTCCAGACTTTATAAGTACCCTGCCATGTTATTGATGAAATAAAAGTTTTGTGAGTGTTTCAATGTTACAGGTGATAAAAAAAAAAGACAGAATCAAGTCTGAGAGTCTCCCTGAAGTTCTTATTAACCTTGAAAAAATTACTTTTTTTTCCGTTTGAGGGATCTCATGAGAGCTTAAGGCTCTTTCCTTCAAAATCCATAATCACAAAAATTTTGAATAAAATCCCAGAAGCCTTAGGTACCTCTTTATGCCAACATTTACCTGCCCTCTTTGAGCTCACATACTCAACATTAAAACCTGCCTTAACATTAAGATTCTAATTCTTGCAGCATTAAATATTTATAAGTTGGTAAGTTTGTGTAGTCTCCATAAATTGTCAAAGACTATTCTGGAGCCTAGAAGGACATTAGGAGAGACACTCAACTCTGGCCCCTGTGCTCCTGTGGTAAAAAATAAAGCTGTAAAATGAAATGGAAACAAAAGTAGAATAAGAATTGTATGAAAATTACATAAAGGCAGTCAGGGTGCTGTGAGAGCAAAGAAGAATTCGGCCTGATGAAGAAGATTTTAGAGAGATTCCTTGAATCTCTAACAAGAGAAGTCGAGAACAGAGATAATAGTCAGAAATAAAAAAAAATAACATTTGAGTGGGGAGGGATAGCAAGTTCAAAAACCGTGAAACGGGGGGGGGGGGGGGGGGGGAAGCCGGATATAAGGTCCAGTGACCAAGTCCGGAGACAATGGGATGAAGATACACTCTGATTGGAAGGATAGTCAAAGACTAATCTGGCAGGTCTTCATAGCATAGTTTAAGCATTATTTTATTTACAATAATGATAAGTAGTTAAGGATTAATAACTGGGACTTAAAGTATAACCCAAAAGTTCATATGTTAAAATCCTCATTCCCAGGAAGCTATATTTAGAGATGGGTCTTTGGAGATGTGACTGGATCAGGAGCTCTTTATTGTCAGGAGTGAATTAATCTATTTATGGATATTCAGATTAAGAGAATTGGTTAGGCACTCATCTATTAAACTCTCCCTGTTCCTGGCCACAGTGAGGTGAGTAAACTTTCTCCACAACATTCTTCTCCAAACCTACTCCATCTTGGGACTGGCCTCCGTTTTAAAAAAGCCTAAGAATTTAATCTGCAGCTAAACCAAGTGCTAGGAAGGACCTCACAGCCTTGGTCAGAGTTACTCACTAGCTACTTCCTAGCAAGAGTTGATCAAAGAGTAATCTGATTGTTTCAGATGCACTTTCACAACGTTCATGATTGTATACTTGTTTGTATACAACTGTCTTGAACTTGAAACAACTGTCTTGTTTCAGAGCAGCCACCTTTTAGCCTACAATAGACAGTCAGTTAGACCCCTGCCAGGCTGGATACCCCCTCCATTGTCCTCCCTTGCTTGCCATTTCCTATAAAAACCTTGCCCCAGTGAGTTTGGGGATGTTTCACCAAACAATCCTGTGGATCTAGTTTATAATGAAAGAAACCCTATTGTGATTACATCGGAGTCAGCGCCTTGGTTGTCTTTTGGGGTACATGAATGCTTCTTAGCCAAACACTTCCACCATGATTCTTTGTCTCACATTTAGACATAGCTGGGCTGAGAGACCATTGAGTGAAACCTCTAAATATATTTGCAGAAGATTATCATACTTTCTAAGAAAGGAGTGTGATGGTCATTAGATGATAACCAGGTGCGAGTAGGGACTTAACAAATGGCCATGGTTGAATTCAAAAATATTTATTTGAGATTTAAAAAAAAAACTGTGAAAAATTGAATTTTCGACTTGCCAATTCATGGGGAAATGCCTGCACATAGTAGATAGTCCATAAATTTTTGTTGAGTGAGTGAATAATAATAGAGGGGAACATAAATAAGTCAAAGATAAACAAAGCTGGGTAGAAAAGATTCTATGATAAAGGCAAGGAAATGAGGTAAAAATGAATTTGAATTAATATGACCCTTAGTTTGGAATGAGGATGTTAAAGAGTCTTCTCTGACATACATACTCTAAAGCTTTAAGTTAAAGTCATAAATTTCTGGAAGCAGTGGCCCAAATAGAAATACAGGAGATTAACTTTTCCCTAACATTAACATTCTCAGAGTGCCAGATTTTTTTAAGATGTTGCAAAGCAGAAACATTTCCTAGTAGAAAGACTGGATAGAATATAAACACAGTCATAACTGGCCTTGTACACCTCTCAGAAGTTCCCAAGTCATTCAACTTGATGAGGTCTTTCTTGAATTGTAAAGACCAAACACAATGGCTGCTATGTGAAAACCATGTAAATTATAGAAAACCAACCATTGAATGTGATCATAAGAGACACTCATGGGATATTTAACATTAAACAGGAGGGAATCCTTGTTGCATATGTCTGTCATAGATATGGCCACCAGAGTCTAACTTAATAGATGGCTGGTAAGTCACTGTGGAATTTGGTCTTTCGTTAACTCAAGGCATTCACATGATTCTTTCCACAGGGACAGCACAGTGCATGTGATGTACAAGGGGAAGCTATATATTTCCACTTCCATCTGAGCATACATAAAAATCTCCATAAGGGACAAATGAGAACAAAGTTAATGGCACATGTGTATGAAAATGACATAATGAGACCCATTACTTTGTATGCGAAGCTAAAACATTAATCTTTTAAAAATCCCCATAAGATTCCACTCAGTTAAAGAATGCAAATGAATGCATGCACTAGGAAATGCATTCTCATTTCCAGGTTCTATGTGTATTGAAAAATTCAAATATGTATTATCTTTGACTTTTACTCTTAGAAATTATGGCCACAACTCTATATATTTTTAAAGCCACCATTGTGTTTTTGATTTTGTTTGTTTTTTAGAATGGGGAAATGGACTCTAGGAAGGCTTCATTCTCTTAATAGAATTTCTATTCAACCTGCTGTTTAATGAAGATAAACAAGGTTATTTGCTGGATTTTCAAAAGCTAGGAACAAAAATACTGAAGTCAAGGAATTGATATTCAATGAATATTTTAATTTGGAAGTGATGTATCAAATCAAGACAAACACAGAGCAATCCATTTTGTCATCATTGAGGTTACATTTTCCTAGTGTTTCAGTTACTGTTGCTTTCATTCTCCTCCAAGGCGGTTTAAAGATTTATAGGGCAGAGAAGTTGGTGAATATATGTCTGAGGAAGTTGAAGTCTTTGAATAAAGGTGAATATAAGGTTTTAGTCTTTGACCTCATTAAAGAAAGAAAGATGTGGTCATTTTTCTACTATTCTTTTTGGCCACTTAAGAATTGAATAAAGCATATTTGTCTTGAGATAATACCAAGTAAAATCATGATATCCACTGATCTGCTAGGTGGACATTGCCTAAACTGTGTTTGTTTTCCTTGTCTTTGCTTGGCATAAATGTAGACATGGAAATCCCACGGCATAAATTTTTAGCATTTGTCTTGTATTCTCTTCTCAAACAGTTCCCTCAATCTTCACCTATACTTCAGTCATCCAACGTTCCCAAAACCCACTCTAATTGTTTGGTACACTCCTCACTGCGTACTCTGATGTCCTCTTCTACATACATGATGGATGCTTTCTCAAAGATGGGTACAGACAAATGCTGCATTTGACAAGACAAAGATGGATATTAGTTTAGTACTCACATATTCAATTCTTAAATATCCATATTAATAAGGGGATCAAGAGGATAACAAGTGAAAATGCATGATAATACAAAAGTAATTTGGATTTGCTATTCATTGTGTGCTTTTAAGACTGAACAAATTAATTTTCTAATTATACTTTGGTTTTTCCGCAGTGAGTTTCTATTCTCAACTGGATTGGTTTGAAAGTCAGCTGATAGTATACTAGAAATAAAAGAAGAATTTAAACTAGAACTAATACTTTTGTAAATGATTTATTCATAAATTATTTAGAAGTTTTTCTACCTTGGTAATATTTATATCTTGCTAATAGTCTCAAGAAAGCAATTGTATTGTAGAAATGTATATAGATATATAATCAAGTATAATATTGAACATAATATACCTCAAGGCAAGAATATCATTAAAAATGGTAATTTCAACAGGAAAACAAAACGATACTAACTATACATATAAAAGTATATGTAGCCAGGATCTGACCTACAGAGAATGCCAGGCTCAACAGGCATAGTTGGAGAGTTTAGCATGCCTTACTTGTACCTGAGTGAAATGATACATGGCACATCAGTGAGAGCCTTGCAGATCTGAACAATCTATAAAGAAGTTTGACCTAATCAATAATTATGGAAGACTAAAGTGAATTCATAGTAATAACAAACTACACATTTTTTGTGTGTGTTGTTAAGGTAAATTTATCCTGTTTTGATGTCCACATTTCAACTCAATATGTAAATTTAGACAATTTATTCTGCCTCCAAAATCTCTCATTCCTTTATTGTGAAATGGAGATAAATGTCGGATATTAATCATCGCTGAAAAGGTTAACTGATAAATAAAAGCGAAAACACTATAAAAATAAAAGCTACAATACTTGGCAATCATCCTCCTTCCTCTGGCCTTTCTGGGCATTGCCCGTGGTGCAAAGACATACATACAGGAAAAACAAACATGGGAGTTAAGGGAAGTAAAGAAGTCAGTTAAGCAGTGGGGCATCAATAATGACCAAGACAGAGTGCTCACAACTAGTTAGAAGAGCATCATAAGAATATGAGTCTGATGCTAATATTTCCACAGCATCACACTTTATTTTATTTATTTATTTGTTTATTTATTTATTGGATATTTTATTTATTTACATTTCAAATGTTCTCCCCTTTTCCAGCTTTCCTTCTAGAAACCACCTATTCCATTTCCCCCTCCCTATGCTTCTATGAGGGTACTCCCAACCCACTTACCCACTCCCACCTCACCAGCCTGGAATTCCCCTACACAGGGGCATCGAGCCATCACAGGACCAAGGGTCTCTCCTCCCATTGATACGTGATAAGGCCATCCTCTGCTAGACACTTTGCTGGAGACATGGTTGCCTCCATTTGTACTCTTTGGTTGATGGTTTAATCCCTGGAAGTTCTAGGGTAATCTGGTTTGTTGATATTATTGTTCTTCCTATGTAGTTTCAAACTCCTTCAGCTCCTTCAGTCCTTTCTCTAACTCCTCCACTGGGGACCCTATTCTCAGTCCAATGGTATTTATCAGGCTCTGGCAGAGTCTCTCAAGAGACAACCATATTAGATTCCTGTCAGCAAGCACCTCTTGGCATCTGGATTTGGTGGCTGTATATGGGATGGAACCCCAGATGGGGCAGTCTCTGGGTAGCCTTTCCTTCAGTTTCTGCTTCACACTTTGTCTCTGTATTTCCTCCCTTGAGTATTTTGTTGCCTCTTCTGGGAAAAACAGAATCAAGGAGTGGCCCCTTGTTCTGGAAAGACTCAGTGAAGCAGTATAGGGCAAAACCCGAACAGGGAAACGGGAAGGGGTGGGTGGGAGAACAGGGGGAGGGAAGGGGGCTTATGGGACTTTCGGGGAGTGGGGGGCTAGAAAAGGGGAAATCATTCGAAATGTAAATAAAAATGTATCGGGAAAAAAGAAACATCCACACTTTGGTTTTCCTTTTTCTTGAACTTCATGTGGTCTGTGAATTGTATCTTGGGTATTCCAAGTTTTGGGGCTAATATCCACTTACCAGTGAGTGCATACCATGTGTGTTATTTTGTGATTGGGTTACATCACTCAGGATGATATTTTCTAGTTCTATCCATTTGCCCAAGAATTTCATGAATTCATTATTTTTAATAGTACTCCATTGTATAAATGTAGAACATTTTCTGTATCCATTCCTCTGTTGAAGGATGTCTTGGTTCTTTCCAGCTTCTGGTTATTATAAATAAAGTTGCTATGAACATAGTGGAGCATGTGTTATATGTTGGAGCATCTTTTGGGTATATGCCAAGAGTAGTATAGCTGGGTCCAGTTTTCTTAGGAACTGCCAGACTGATTTCCAGAATAGTTGTACCAGTTTCCAATCCCATCAACAATAGAGAAGTGTTTCTTTTTCTTCAGATCCTTTCCAGCATCTGCTGTCATCTCAGATTTTGATCGTAGGGGAAAGTTAGAGGGTTAATATCCAATATATACGGAGAACTCAAGAAGTTAGACTCCAGAGAACAGAATAATCCTATAAAAATGGGGTATAGAGCTAAACAAAATATTCTCAACTGAGGAATATAGAAAAGCCAAGAAGTACTTAAAGAAATGTTCAACATCCTTAGTCATCAGGGAAATGCAAATCAAAATAATCCTGAGATTCCACCTCACAGCAGTCAGAATGGCTCTGATTAAACACCATTTTAAAAGTATAAGTTTCATGGCAGTGATTGAAGAATGGAGACTATTGAAAATGTTTTAACCTAAAGAAGAAGAAGAAGAAGAAGAAGAAGAAGAAGAAGAAGAAGAAGAAGAAGAAGAAGAAGAAGAAGAAGAAGAAGAAGAAGAAGAAGAAGAAGAAGAAGAAGAAGAAGAAGAAGAAGAAAATGTTTTAGCCTGGAATATGGTAATAAAGCATTACCACTTTACAAATGCCTTTCCGCCTCCATTCGCATTAATGTGATAACGAGATAATACTAGAATTTAATTGTGGTTTTTGCACTAACCTACCATCATTTATTGAATATGATGCACAGGCATCATATAGGCTGGCCATGGTAGCACATGCCTATAATCCCATCTCTCTTGGATTCTGTTTGTAAATGCAATGCAAGCTGCTAAGTTCATTTAATGTTGTTCACACACAAATATATATGTATGTATATATACCCTAGATGCTCTTCCAGTGAACTCACATTTGAGTATCAGCACCCACATGACCATCACAACCCTCTGTAACTCCAGTTATAGGAGATCCAATGCCCTCTCCTGGCATTCACAGATAACATGCGTGCATGTGGAACACAGACATATATGCAAGCAAAAGGCTTACATACCTAATTTTATTTTAATTTTAAAATATACAACTCACCAAATTTGAAGTATAAAAGCAAGAACACAGAAATAACTAGGCGGGGTAGTCTCTGGGTGGTCTTTCCCTCAGACTCTGCTCCAGACTTTGTTTCTGTATCTCCTTCTGTGGGTATTTTATTCCCCCTTTGAAGAAGGACCAGAGTATCCATACTTTGTTCTTCCTTCTTCTTGGGCATTATTTGATATGTGAATTATGTCTTGGGTATTCCAAACTTCTGGGATAATATCCACTTATTAGTGAGTGCATACCATGTATGTTATTTTGTGATTGGGTTACCTCACTTAGGATGATATATTTGGAATAGGCTCTAAGAGACAACATAAAAGAAAAACTGCAAAGGAGGTAGTTGACAGGACAAAACAGGCTACAGTGATGCTTGACTCAGAGCACAGGCTCAGAGCAGTTCTGGAATCATAGCAGGTTCTCAAGAAGTATTTGTATATTTGTATTGCCACTAAAAGTTTGTCACAGTCAATTTGCTTTCCTCCAACAAGTTGTGGCCTGGCAAGTCTAAGAAAGTTTTACCACTCTCACTAATGTTATATGGTTGCCTAAGATTCACTGTTAAACTAAATCTATTTTGATCATTTTTAAAACATATAATAGGCTTAAAGAGGGGTGTAAATATATTTGATGATCACATCTTAAGACACTAATAATTTTCTCAAATTGTTACAAATTTCAATCACAATAGACATAATTTCAATCCTCACACAATGACCTACAATGGTATTTATCATTTTAAAACAAAGACATTGTAGTCCCTGATTGTATTTAGATAGTCCATTTTTAACTATCTAAAAGTATGTATTTCAGATTTAAAACTGTTCTGAAATAGAATAATACAAGGCTGGGGCCATGTATTACTCCATTCAAAGCTCACAGTGCACCATTATTTGTTTAGCTGAGTTATGGAGCATATTTCTTCATCAGTCCTTCTACTCAACATACAAACACATGCACAAGTGTTTCGTGGAAAATGGGTACACAATTTAGAATGTGACTACAAGTAACAAAGTGACAGAGAGGCAACTAAATGTGATATTATATTAATAAAGAAATAAACTCATTTGGTTTATCATTCTAAAGCTTGGAAAGTCCCCAAATGATGCTGGTTCACTAAGCCATAGTCTCGATTGCTTCCTCCATGCTGTATTATAGCCTAAAGGATGAGACTGGGCAAACAAAAAGAGCCAGCAAGAGACAATAATGGAAACAACCGTTACTGCTTTGATGACTACGTTTCAGAATAACTAAGTTTCAGAATAATCCATCTGTGAGTCCTTATGACCTAACTGCCTACCATTAAGCCCACTGACAACATTCCAACATTGATAGTCAAGTTCAAAAGAATCAGAAGGACAATGAATGAGTAACAAGACAGACATTTTCAACAAAAAACTGGAAGCTGTTTTTTAAAAAGAGAGAACTAAATATCTGTTCTAGGTCTGATAAATATTCATGCTAGATTAGAAGTTAATATACATATTTACTGAAATTGAAAAAATGGAACTGAGATAACTCAAACTCAAGTCAATATGACTATCCAAATTGCCTCACTGACAAATGAAAATAATAAGACAGAGAGAGAGAAAGAGAGAGAGAGAGAGAGAGAGAGAGAGAGACATAAACACACACACAGTTTATATGTAGTTGTAATCACAGAAGAAGACCAATAAAATGGGGCTGAGGTAGTAGTTTAAGCAGTGCCAACTGAAATTTTTCCAAAACTGATGAAAAAGATCATATCCACAGATATCATATGTTCACATGTGTTAGGTACTTCAACTAGGGAAAACTAAGAAAACTGTGCCTGGGCTGGAGAGATAGCTCAGTGGTTAAGAGCACTGACTGCTCTTCCAAAGATCCTGAGTTCGAATCCCAGCAACCACATGGTGGTTCACAACCATCTGTAATGAGATCTGATGCCCTCTTCTGGTGTGTTTGAAGACAGCTACAGTGTACTTATGAATAACAATAAATAAATCTTTTATAAAAAAAAAAAAAAGAAGTACTACACTACAAATATGATGGAAAATCATTAGAATTTTAAAAAAAAGAAAAAAGAAAACTGCATCTGCACACATCATATAATTACAGATAGTAAGAGGCAAATATTTAAGGGAAAAAATTAAGTCAGCTGATTTTTTAAAAATCTATTCAATTAGTTCTTTAATAAGAGCAGCAGAGCCATGGCCAGTATCATAATATCATTAAGGCATGGGGGAGTTTCAGGTCTATTTGGTTTTACATTGTCTCTCTAGGAATATATCCTTCCAAAGCAGACATAATATGGAGACTTTTGCAGACATAAAAAGTAAATAATACCATGTTTGCTTCACTGTTACTATAATAAATACATAAAAAGTCCGCCAAAATGCAGCATGATAAATCCAGATAGAAGTATAATAGAAATATGAAGAACAGTAGAGCAATACTCACATTGACATAAATATGAAGAATATTGCTATGTAAATCCATAACATTAATAATTGTCTTGATGTTCATAACAAAATCATAAGTAAATACTACTACATAAAAATAGCCCAACAGATGAACAGGGTAATTTTATTGAAAGTGTTGTGAGGTTTTTGCCTTTGGGGAAGGATGTCATATTGTCTAATGTAATGAGCTGTTGTTAGTTAAGTATATTTTCATCTGCAAAACAAGGGCCTACAAATAATAGCCCATTGACCAAATCTGGCAAGCAATTTGGTTCTCTTTATAAAGTTTTATTGACTTACAGCCAAGGTTATTGTTTATTGTTTACTATGGCATCATATACAAAATGCAGAATGAGCTACTTTCTGTATCATCCATTATAGATTCAAAGTCTAAGTCATGTACTATGTAGTGCTTTCCAGAAAAAATAAAACTTTTCAGACATCTACTCTAAAATAATAATTTAAATAGAAAGGGCTTCTGAGATGGCTCAGTATATAAAGGCCCCTGTGGTAAGCAAAACAACCTAGGTTCAATGACCACTGTAGTGGAAGGAGATATCTCCTGCAAGTAACCTCCTCACAAGCTCCATGGAACATGTTTACACACACACACACACACACACACATGAATGTACAATCCAAAAGCCAATAGAGATAGAATACAAAGCAAAATTATCTGATCAAATTAAACAATATAAAAAAGGAAGAAATAAGATTAGAAATAAAAAAATGAAATTTTATACATCTGTAACTTGACAATGTCCTAAATATTCTTGGACTAGATAGTTTTAGTGCAGAAGTCTACCAAACTTTTAAAGAAGACTTTATGTCAGTACTTCAAATTATTCCAAGAAATAGAAGCAGAAAGAACATTAATTCATTTTATTATGTCACATTTATCCTGGTAACCAAATCACTAGAGAGAAAGAGAGGAAGAGAATTAATTACAGAGTAATTTCCCTTATGAACACTGATGCAAAAGTACTCAATAAAACACTTGTAAACCAAATCTAAGACCAAAGAGACCATCCACAAGACCAAGTAGGCTCCATCCCAGAGATAAGGAGATGTTCCAATATATGAAAATAATAAATGTGATCCACCACATAAACAACCTGAAAAATCAAACAAACAAAAAACATGATCATATAATGGATTTGACAAAACCCAAGACCCTTCATGATAAAACCTCTGAGAGACTAGGAATACAAGAGAAATGTCTCAATATAAAAAAAGACAATTTATAGAAAGTCAATAGTCAATATTAACTTATATAAAGAGAAACCCAAAACAATTCAGGAACAAGTTTACAGAAAAGGCAAGGTTGTACACTCTATCCATCCCATCCAAGATAGTACTTGAAGTCTTAGCTAGCGCAATGAGAAAACTAAAGGAGATTAAAGGTATATAACTTGAAAACAAAGGAAATCAAGTATCTTTCTAATTCTGTGTGTGTGTGTGTGTGTGTGTGTGTATCCACAAAATTCTACTAGAAAAATAAACCTAATAACACTTTCAGAAGTGTTACTGGATACAAAATAAACTTATACAAAAAAATCTGTAGCCCTACTGTATATGAATGATAAATGGACCGAGAAAGAAATCAGGGAAACTACACCATTTAGAACATCATCAAAACATATAAACTATATTGGGGTATCTCTAATAAAGCCAGATACACTGAACCTGATAGGAGCATAATTGGGGAATAGCCTTGAACTCATTGGCACAGGAAATAACATTCTGGGCAAAACACCAATAGCACAGGCACTTGGATCAAAAATCAATAAATGGGACTTCATGAAACTGAGATTTTCTACACAGCAAAGAACAATGCCATCTGGACAAAGTGGTAGATTACAAGATAGAAAAATATTTTAACCAACTGCACATCAGATAGAGGGCTAATATCAAAATATTTAAAGAACTAAGAAAACAAATATCAAGAAAATTCCGGTTGTGGTGGCGCAAAATCGGCAACCAACAAATTGGGAAAAGATCTTCACCAATCCTACATCAGATAGAGGGCTAATATCCAATATATATAAAGAACTCAAGAAGTTAGACTCCAGAAAACCAAACAACCATATTAAAAATGGGGTACAGAGTTAAACAAAGAATTCTCACCTGAAGAACTTCGGATAGTGGAGAAACATCTTAAAAAATGCTCAACATCACTAGTCATCAGGGAAATGCAAATCAAAGCAACCCTGAGATTTCATCTTACACCAGTCAGAATGGCTAAGATTAAAAATTCGGGAGGCAGCAGGTGTTGATGAGGATGTGGAGAAAGAGGAACACTCCTCCACTGCTGGTGGGGTTGCAAATTAGTACAACCACTCTGGAAATCAATCTGGCGGTTCCTCAGAAAACTGGGCATGTCACTTCCAGAAGATCCTGCTATACCACTCCTGGGCATATACCCAGAGGATTCCCCAGCATGTAATAAGGATATATGCTCCACTATGTTCATAGCAGCCCTATTTATAATAGCCAGAAGCTGGAAAGAACCCAGGTATCCCTCAACAGAAAAATGGATGCAAAAAATGTGGTATATATATATACAATGGAGTACTATTCAGCCTTTAGAAACAATGAATTCATGAAATTCTTAGGCAAATGGATGGAGCTGGAGAACATCATATTAAGTGAGGTAACCCAGTCTCAAAAGATCAATCATGGTATGCACTCACTAATAAGTGGATATTAGCTTGAAAACTGGAATACCCAAAACATAATCCATACATCAAATGATGTACAAGAAGAACGGAGGAGTGGCCCCTAGTTCTGCAAAGACTCAGTGTAGCAGTATAAGACAAAACCAGAACAGGGAAGTTGGAAGGGATGGGAAGGAGAACAGAGGGAGGGAAGGGGGCTTATGTGACTTTCAGGGAGTGGGGGACCAGAAAAGGGGAAATCATTTGAATTGTAAATAAAAAATATATCGAATAAAATTTAAAAAAAGAAAGAAAGAAAGAAATAACTCCATTAAAAATGGAGTACCAATCTAAAAGAGAATCTCAGTAGAGGAAATTCAAGTGGCTGAGAAACACTTAAAGAAACGTTCAATATCCTTAGTTATTAGAAAAATACAAATTGAAACTACTTTGATTTTTCTTCTTACACCTCTCAGACCTCAAGATGCAGCTATACCACTCTTGGGCGTATGTACAAAGGATTCTTCATGTTACATAGTGACACTTCCTCAAACATGTTCATTGTGGCTCTTTTCATCATGGCTAGACATGGGAAATAACCTAGATGTCCCTACAGATGAACGGATAAAGAAAATGTGGTGCATTTACACAATGAAATCATGCTTGACTGTTTTAAAAAATATATCAGGAGTTTTGCAGGCAAATCGATTGAACTAGAAAATGTTATCCTGAATAAGGTATCCCAGACGCAGAAAAACAAATATGGTATGTACTCGCTTATAAGCGGATAGTACCTGTTAAGTCAATGATAACAAAGTTAAGATCCATAAAACCACAGAAGGTAGGTATTGACTAAGGGGGATGAGAAGGAACAAGTAGGTCTTGTTAGGAAAGGAAAAAAGAGTACATAGTTACAGATGGATGGAGGAGAAGAAATAAGAGGATCTTGTGGAGAGAAGGAAAGGAGAGGATGTAGGTTAAGAGGGGAAATACAGAAGACACACCTAAAATTAAGGATCATTTGATGTGTGCTTTAGAAACCTAATACAACAGAAACTTCCTAAAATATACAAATATGAAGGCATGTCAAACTGAACGCTTAGTAAAGATACATCATACTAACATTTGTGAACTGTATCTAAAATTCAGATTCTAGGGAAAGCTTCAGATTTAAATTGAATAAATCCACTAAAATTTAAAAATAAGTGAAATACAAATTCTAATCTCAAAAAAAGAGAGAGAAAATAGCCATTTAAATGTAACAAAACTGAGCATGGTGGAGCACACCTTTAATCCCAGCATACAGAAGGCAGGTGCAGGCAGAGCTCTGTGAGTTCAAGGTCAGTCTGGTCTACAAAGGGAGTTCCATGCTAGCCAGGGCTAAATCTTGAGACCTTGTTAAAAAGGAAGGAAGGAAGGAAGGAAGGAAGGAAGGAAGGAAGGAAGGAAGGAAGGAAGGAAGGAAGGAAGGAAGGAAGGAAGAAAGGAAGGAAGGAAGGAAGGAAGGGAAGGGGGAAGGGAGGGAGGGAGGGAGGAAAGGAAAGAAAGAAAGAAAAAGAAAGAAAGAAAGAAAGGAAGGAAGGAAGGAAGGAAGAAAGAAAGAAAGAAAGAAAGAAAGAAAGAAAGAAAGAAAGAAAGAAAGAAGAAAGAAAGGAGAAAACGGAAATTGATATAGAAGTAAATAAATTGAAAGAAGTTAATTAAATGAAAAATGAATATTATCTTTATATAACAGATTTGGAAACTGAGGCACAAAAGAATAACATATAGATCACATGTCAGAAGTGAGTGAGTCTTCCAGAATACATTCCTTTTCACAGCTGTTTAGCTTGGTTTAGATTTTTCCAAGAATACAGACATCAGTGACTATACTGATCAAGGTCTCTAGAGGAACAGAAGCATTCGAAGCAATATCATACTAAAGGGAGCTTTATTACATTGTGTGCATGATACAATTTGAGTAGTCTAGCAATGGCTGCTTCATAGTGGAGAAGCTGAAAGACCTAGGCACAGCTACTCAGCACAGGCAGGTAAGAATATCAGCAGTCCCAACCAAGTGCTAAAGGCCCAGAGAGCCACTGACCTTCAGTCTATGTAGAAACCCTGAAGAAACCAAGTTCTCCTATCAATGAAGGACTGTAGCAGCAGCAACTAGGTAAACAAACTCCTGAACAATATTTGTGAAAAAGCTAATAAGACACTAGACAATAGGCAAAAAGCAGAGCTCCCTCCCTCCCCACTGCTGAGCTTGATATAGCTGCACCAGAAGATGTCGCTTACATTTAGTATGTCTTCCCGCTTCAAAAAAAAAAATTTAATCAAAACCTATAATGTGCTCAGTGGCTTGTTTCTTAGTTGACTCTTGATCCAATCAGTTTGAGAATCAAGATGTATCATTATAGTACCATTGCAAATGGAGAAGTATCTGTTGGGCCAGACTTCACAAGACTAAGAGAGAGATGTGGGATTTAATACCACAGCAGCGTGCACAAAGAAGGAAGAGAAAAATACTGAGGATGATTTTTAACACTCATTATTTGCTTGGCAAAGATTTTGTTCTACTATGATGTTTTATAATGTTCATAGTTTTGAAAACAACTTTATTGAATCATAGCTAACACTCTAAAAAGTTGTACCTGTGTAATATGTCTGTGGAAAATATGCCCATGAGCCATCAATATAATCAATACCAAGAACATCATCAGCTCCAAAAATCCCCCCACATTCTTATTGATTCATTGATTGATTAATTGATTTTTATGATGAAAACATTTTATATAAGAGCATTTATCGAATTGCAAACATGTAATACAATATTTACTACAATCAATATGACTTAACCCTTGAGTAAGTAATTCATCGATCTTTTTATCTGCAGCCCCTCACAAACACTATTATCTCTAATTATTAGAAGAACCTAAAGTGTCCCCTGTGACTGTCTTATTTGTACTATTATCTTAAAGCTACAGAACTCACCTAGATTTGCTTTCTGATAGTCTATTTCTACTTTCATTTTCCTTTCATAAATGTTTTTATTATAAGAAAAGCACAAATATTTCTAAAATTATACAATGGACATAAATATACCCAGGACATTTAACATTTTACAGTCTTTATCATGTATTTGTCAATCCATCCATCCCACACTAACACCTTTGATGTGCCTTTTATTCTTTGATATTTGTCAAAGTAAGTTGTTGGCATTTCTGTGGTTGGTCTACTTTTTTTTTTTTTTGCCAAGTTTTACTCTTCCCATATATATCCCTTGACCCAGACCCAACATCTAAAGGGTAGTAAGTGATGCTTATCAATGTGTATTATCAAGTACCTATGACGTGTGGAAGACATCAGATACAAATAAATGAGTTTCAAGGCCTGAAAAGCAAGATCGCCAGCATCCAGGCACTAATGTTCTCTCAGTGACCTGAACTCCTGAGTAGTGAAGATGCTGAGCTGTCCATTTGGAGCCTCATTTGTTCTTCCATGACTGGTTGCAGAAAGTGCAGCCCTCAGCTTCAGACACTGAAACCCAATGAATCAAACATAATGAGTCTGACGTGTCATTGACTAAAACCTAGGAGAGACGCTGTGGGTTCCATGCTGTTGCTTCTATTAAAGTCGTGTCTTCGGTTTTTATTATTTTGTTGTTGGAGACACTTTAACAGATTATCGAATACTGCATTTTCCAATAAAAGTTTTCCCCATGGTTTTCCTGTGATCTGAAGATTCACTGACAAAATATCCTCTTCTGTCTTGTATCTCCCCAAAGTAAAACAGGTTATAAAGATTTTTTTAAAAACAATAAAATATTTTTACATTTGAAATTACTATCAGTAGCAACAGTATATATCCATTTCCCTTTTATTCCCTCTTAACCTGTCAGATACACTGGGTAAGTGTAAGCATGAAAATCAGCATGTTGCTTATGAGAAAATAGACTCATGGAAAGAATGAACTGTTGTAGATAAAATGCAAATCTGAAGATCAGATCTCAGATTTCTATTCCAAATTTCCCTCTGCATTTGATTTAAGAATAAAATAACATTGTGTTTCTAGTAACACATGATTCAGAAATTTATAAACTATAATAAATAGACATCTTTTCATTGAAATTCAGTGTGTCAAAGATGTCTTTCATTCAGTATGCATTTTGTATTTTTAAAGATGTGTTCATGTGTATATGAACACATATAAACACAGAGAGCTAAATCATTTTCATATGAGGTTTTCTTGTGCTAAGTTCTGTGCTAAAATCTCATTTCATACTCAGTCATCTCTTGAGTTGACTATTAATATAATGAATGTGTGAAGAAATAGGAACACTTAAGAAAATTTGCCCATTGCTATGCTAGTACTATGAAGGTAGAAACAGAGGACTATCTATCTATAAAGCCCATGATCTTGAGCATAAAGGTAATAAATGGAATAAAATATAAAATATTAGCTAAAAGAAAATGGATGCATATTAAAATTGTATGTTATGGGCGGCAGCAGCGGCGGCTGCAGCAGCAGCGGCTGGTCCAGCAAAAGGGCCATCAGCAGTGGAACCAAGGTGACAGGGTCCAGGCAGGCCTTGCTCCCACTACCACTGACATTCGCTGGCCAGCCCGGCTGCAAGGGGTGGCAGATTTACAGCGCCTTTCACCCCACAGAAGCTACATCAGAATGCTGCCTCCCGCCAGTCAGTTACGAGAGTCTCTCCGCCATCTTGGATCTCGGGCGCCAGAGAAATCAGACTGCACTGAGGTGTGCAAATATAACCCAAGGCCAACTTCGCAGGGGTCTGAGCCCGACAGGAATTGGCCTGCACGCAGGCCCAGGGCTGTTGGGAGGGGCCATCGGCATGCAAACACGGCCAGGAGGTTGTTTCCCCAGCCTGGCACACACTCCACCATTTTGACTACAAGACACCAGAGAGTTCTAGCAGGCAAAGTCAGCTAAGAGTCATAGCCCGAGGCTAACATAGCAGGGATCTAAGACAGACAGGCCTTGGACTGACCCCAGGCCCTGGGCTGCTCGGTGGGCCATCTGTGTGCCAACCCAGCCAGGATGTTGTTAGCCTAGCAGACTCTCCAGGCACTCTCAGGGAGCGCACACACACTACACCATCCTGGCCACCTGGGAACTTTGCTCAGGCCTTAGCCTGCCAGGCTTTTGCCTAGACTCAGGGCCTCAGCAGCTAGGCTCGCCTTGTGTGCACCAACCCGGTTGGGAGATAGGCTGCCCAGCAGGGTGACCAGCACTCGGAAAAGGTCCCGAAGCATAGACCATCAGCACTCACTGAAGGAGCAAACGGGCACTGCCTGGTTCACACAGACAACCTGGGGCAAGGCACACTAAGGCTCCAAGGGCACCCAAGAGGAGGACAGCACATCAGTAATCTGTAACAGGGGAAACCCAGCCATTCAGTTTTGCAGAAATGGCCCTACAGCCTCACAGAAGGCACAAATACCAGCCAGAGACAAGACCAACTAACGCTAGAAAAAACAAGGTGGCAAAGGGCAAACACAGGAACGCTACTAACAGAAATCTAGGCAATATGGCAGCGCCTGAACCAAACTCTCCAACATCAGCAAGTCCTGGTTACACAAACACACCAGAAAAACAAGATTTGGATTTAAAATCACTGTTCATGATGCTGCTAGAAGAAGACAAAAAGGACATAAATGAATCTCTTAAAGAAATACAGGGGAACATGAATAAGCTAGAAACCCATATAATGGAAACACAAAAATCACTTAAAGAAATTCAGGAGAATAAGGCTCAAGATATAGAAGGAATAAAGAAGAAACACACACACACACACAAAAAATACTTAAAGAAATGCAGAAGAAAGTGAGTCAAACAGCAGAAGTCATGAAAGAGGAAACACAAAAATCTCTTAAAGAATTACAAGAAAACACAAACAAGCAAGTGAAGGAGCTAAGCAAAACCATCCAGGATCTAAAATCAGAAGTAGAAACAACTAAGAAATCACAAAGGGAGACAACTTTGGAGATAAAAATCCTTGAGAAGAAATCAGGGTCCATAGATGCAAATATCAACAACAGAATACAAGAGATGGAAGAAAGAATCTCAGATGCTGAAGATACCATAGAAACCATTGACTCAACAGTCAAAGAAAATGCAAAATGCAAACAGCTTGTATCCCAGAACATCCAGGAAATCCAGGACACAATGAGAAGACCAAACCTAAGAATTATAGGTATAGATGAGAGTGAAGATTTACAGCTGAAAGGGCCAGCAAATATCTTCAACAAATTTATGGAAGAAAAATTTCCCAAATTAAAGAGAGAGATGCCCATGAATATACAAGACGCCTACAGAACTCCAAACAGACTGGACCTGAGCAGAAATACCTCTCATCACATAATAATCAAAACCCCAAATGTACTAAACAAAGAAAGAATATTAAAGGCAGTAAGAGAAAAAGGCCAAATAACATATAAAGGAAGACCTATCAGAAACACACCAGACTTCTCACCAGAGACCATGAAAGCTAGAAGATCCTGGGCAGATCTCATGCAGACTCTAAGAGAACACAAATGTCAGCCAAGACTACTATACCCAGCAAAACTCTCAATCACAATAGATAAAGAAACCAAGATATTCTATGACAAAACCAAATTTACACAATATCTTTCTACAAACCCAGCTCTACAAAGAATAATAGGAGGAAATCTCCAATACAAGGAGGGAAATGACACCCTGGAAAAAGCAAGATAGTTACCTTCTTTCATCAAACCCAAAAGAAGATAACCACTCAAATATAAAACTAACATCAAAAATGACAGGAAGTAATAATCACTATTCCTTAATATCTCTTAACATCAATGGACTCAATTCCCCAATAAAAAGAAATAGACTAACAGACTGGATAAGGAAACAGGACCCTACATTTTGCTGCATACAGGAAACACACCTCAATGTCAAAGACAAAAACTACCTTAGAGTAAAAGGCTGGAAGACAATCCAACCAAAACAAGCACAGGACCAGATGGCTTCAGTGCAGAATTCTATCAGATCTTCAAAGAAGACCTAACACCAATACTCTTCAAACTATTCCACAAAATAGAAACAGAAGGAACACTACCCAATCCCTTCTATGAAGCCACAATTACACTGATACCAACACCACACAAAGATCCAACAAAGAAAGAGAACTTCAGACCAGTTTCCCTTATAAACATCTATGCAAAAATACTCAATAAAATTCTTGCCAACCGAATCCAAAAACACATAAAAACGATCATCTACCATGATCAAGTAGGCTTTATTCCAGGGATGCAGGGTTGGTTCAATATATGGAAATCCATCAATGCAATCCACTACATAAACAAACACAAAGAAAAAAAAACACATGGTCATTTCAATGGATGCTGAAAAAGCATTTGACAAAATTCAGCATCCTTTCATGCTGAAGAACTTTGGATGGCGGAGAAATGCAAATCTTAAAAAATGCTCAACATCATTAGTCATCAGGGAAATGCAAACCAAAACAACCCTGAGACTTCACCTTACACCAGTCAGAATGGCTAAGATTAAAAACTCAGGAGACAGCAGGTGTTGGCAAGGATGTGGAGAAAGAGGAACACTCCTCCACTGCTGGTGGGGTTGCAAATTAGTACAACCACTCTGGAAATCAGTCTGGCGGTTCCTCAGTAAACTGGGCATGTCACTTCCAAAAGATCCTGCTATACCACTCCTGGCCACATACCCAGAGGATTCCCCAGAATGTAATAACGATATATGCTCCACTATGTTCATAGCAGCCCTATTTATAATAGCCAGAAGCTGGAAAGAACCCAGGTATCCCTCAATAGAATAATGGATGCAAAAAATGTGGTATATATACACAATAAGTATATATACTTATTTCTTTCTCCACATCCTCTCCAACACCGGCTGTCTCCTGAATTTTTAATCTTAGCCATTCTGACTGGTGTAAGGTGAAATCTCAGGGTTGTTTTGATTTGCATTTCCCTAATGACTAATGAAGTTGAGCATTTTTTAAGATGCTTCTCTGCCATCCGAAGTTCTTCAGGTGAGAATTCCCTGTTTAACTCTGTACCCCATTTTTAATAGGGTTGTTTGGTTTTCTGGAGTCTAACTTCTTAAGTTCTTTATATATATTGGATATTAGCCCTCTATCTGATGTAGGATTGGTGAAGATCTTTTCCCAATTTGTTGGTTGCCGATTTGTCCTTTTGATGGTGTCCTTTGCCGTACAGAAACTTTGTAATTTTATGAGGTCCCATTTGTCAATTCTTGATCTTAGAGCATACGCTATTGGTGTTCTGTTCAGAAATTTTCTCCCTGTACCAATGTCCTCAAGGGTCTTCCCCAGTTTCTTTTCTATTAGCTTCAGAGTGTCTGGCTTTATGTGGAGGTCCTTGATCCATTTGGATTTGAGCTTAGTACAAGGCGATAGATAAAGATGGATCAATTCGCATTCTTCTGCATGCTGACCTCCAGTTGAACCAGCACCATTTGTTGAAAAGGCCATCTTTTTTCCATTGGATGTTTTCAGCCCCTTTGTCGAGGATCAAGTGGCCATAGGTGTGTGGGTTCATTTCTGGATCTTCAATCCTGTTCCATTTATCTGCCTGCCTGTCACTGTACCAATACCATGCAGTTTTTAACACTATTGCTCTGTAGTATTGCTTGAGGTCAGGGATACATACCTAAACATAGTAAAAGCAATATACAGCAAACCGGTAGCCAGCATCAAACTAAATGGAGAGAAACTTGAAGCAATCCCACTAAAATCAGGGACTAGACGGGGCTGCCCCCTCTCTCCTTATCTTTTCAATATTGTACTTGAGGTACTAGCTCGGGCAATTCGACAACATAAGGAGGTCAAAGGGATACAAATTGGAAAGGAAGAAGTCAAACTATCATTATTTGCAGATGACATGATAGTCTACCTAAGTGACCCAATAAACTCCACTAGAGAACTCCTACAGCTGATAAACAACTTCAGCAAAGTGGCAGGTTATAAAATCAACTCAAGCAAATCAGTGGCCTTCCTATACTCAAAGGATAAGCAGGCTGAGAAAGAAATCAGGGAAATGACCCCCTTCACAATAGCCACAAACAGTATAAAGTATCTTGGGGTGACTCTTACCAAACATGTGAAAGATCTTTATGACAAGAACTTCAAGACTCTGAAGAAGGAAATGGAAGAAGACCTCAAAAAATGGGAAAACCTCCCATGCTCATGGATCACCAGAATTAATATAGTTAAAATGGCCATTTTGCCAAAAGCAATATACAGATTCAATGCAATACCCATCAAAATCCCAACTCAATTCTTCACAGAGTTAGAAAAAGCAATTAACAAATTCATCTGGAATAACAAAAAACCCAAGATAGCTAAAACTATTCTCAGCAACAAAAGAAATTCTGGGGGAATCAGTAGATATAATTTTCTTATATTTTTATTATATCTAAAAAGAATGTATGAAATTAAACAAAAGAAAGCACTCATATGACTAAATTCATCTATTCTGGGGACACTCATAAACACCCCAAAATACCAGAGAACATAAAGATGACATCTGTGGACACTTTCCTCAGAGACCTTTGTGAAGTGGAATTTTCTGAAGACTCATGGGGTATTTTGCTATACTAGACTCATGTGATGTTTTGCTGAAGCAAGACCCAGGAGAGGACACATCATGTGTGTAGAGAGTACAAGACTCAGTGGGCAGTGACTGAGGATACTTGCATAGCCTACTTAGCAACAACACTTCATTGGTTTTGACTCTTTACTGATCTTCACTTCATTGAGAGAGGAACTCCAGAGAACTCCTAGCATTCCAGCTGGTTCTGGTCATTCCTGCTGACTCAAGCAGATTTGGTGGAGGCTGGGCTGTTTCTGCTGGATCACGCTACCACTGCTGATTCATGTTTGGTGACCCTTCTGAACTAGACTGTTGGTATCATGGCACCACTGAACTGGACTCCTGGTATCCTGACAGACAGAGATTGGAATCACCCCAATGAACTACTTCTAAACAGGTCCATATCGCCTTGCCCTAATTATCATCTTTCTTCCTGTATCTTTGGACAGTGGGCTACAAGTGGGGATCAAGGCATTTGAGAACTCTTATTAGGTAGGTTTTGAAAACTCTAAGCCTACACCTCTGCCTTAGTGATATTAACTAAACTACATCAGAGAATCTGAAGAGATGGCTCATAAGACCATATGGACTGTCATCTCGTGCAAACTCTGATTATTTTCCCCTACAGTGCACTGCTTATTGTTTCCAGTACAGTCTATGGTAAATGTTGGTCACATGAAAAGAAAGAAGAAAATATAAAAGTCAAAAAAGCTGGAAAAATAGAAGCATACCTGGACCTCTTCCTGTTGACCCTAAGTGACACAACCAAAATATAAAATCATGTGTCATCAGTATAAGATACTGATGGGCCATGCACAAACATTGAGTCATATTCAACTTTGCATATAGCTCTAATATAGCACTATCATTATGCCCAGGATGTACATACATTTTGTCATTTTTGCTTGTGTTCTGAATAGGAACAATGAGAGCTTGTGCAGTTACCATGCAAATATTGACTTCTCACTATACAGAATCCATCCCTTTTTAAAGAGAGTGTATACATTGAAGGAATACATTAACTTTTCCATTTGCACATTGCAGTCAAAAAACAATCATTTAACCAGCTGCAATACTGCATATAAGACACAAATGTTCTCTAATAAAATGCTCAAATCAAGTGGTAGGTTCTGACTCCTCACAGAGATACCACTATAAATATAAATATAATAAAATATATTGTGGTTATACTTATCATGACCACCTACCTCCATGTATTATAACACACCTTTCAAATTACACCATGTTGTTTACATTCTCTGAGTAAAATATATTATAAATATAAGTACTTGAACACTCTAGATATACTGCAGCAGTGATCTATTGAAACCTACATACAATACCTCACAATACCAGAACAAATAATAAAAATGTACTTTGTGAGAAGACTCTGTGTCTTTTCATTTCAGAAAACCACCTCATCCAACAACCTTAAAAAATCTGAGTTGTTGGTTAAATAAATAACCCTGGCACCTCTCAGAAAGCATTGCTGCCAGATGTCTGCAGGGTTGCATTCATTGCCAAAAAGAAAAAGATTGGTCCATCATTTTAAGAAACCTTAGAGTCGATCTATTAGCAAACCAAGAGAGTACAGCAAAATGTGCCCTGAGGGATTTCATGAAAGGAGTGGGAAAAAAAGCAGAAAAGAGACACAGGTGAATTTGTTCTTCTCAAGTGTTGACCCTGACCCATCACTTACTCTGAAGAAGAGTTGTTTATTGTCTCCCAAAGTCAGTTGGATCAGAGCAATAGCACCTCTGGGGAAACCATATTATAAAATGTGCCAGTTATTGATAAAGTTCTGAACTGAAGGCAAGATATCTTTAGAGAATTCTAGCATCTACTGGGCATCCTCAAGTTGTGATGATTATTGCATGGAGTTTGGTAAAATTGCAGGGAAAGGGGCAGAGAAACAGATGCATGGAATTATTAATGGCAAATTATTTGTCCCTCTTGTTATGACTGAGTCATCTGGATAACTTGGTTGTCATTTCAATGTTTAGGGGAAAATATTTTTGACTTACTGTGAATTTTTTTTTTAGATTTATTTGTGATATCATCAGTTAAAGAGAAAGCCATCATAGTAAACAAAATAAGCCAGACCCAGAAACACAAACCATGCAAGTGGATGCTTTTACTTGCATAAGGAATATCTAAAAACTTAACTCATGGAAAGCGAAAGAGTGGTTACCACATAGAAATATTCTTTGTAAGATGTTCTTCAAAGATTGTAAAATTTCAGTTAGAAAGAATGAATAATTTCAAAAAAATCTATTGTACCACATATTAACTAAATTTGATAACAATACACTATACTTTAAATCACAATGAGACTAGAATTTAAGTATTCTAGTGGCCCCAAATAACCATGTTATATAACTCGTATATTGATAGCTTCCTTTACCCATTCAACATATTCATATTTTAAAACATGGTTTATAAAGTACCCATCATGAAGCAGATAAATTTCACTTGTAAAAGTTTAAAAGGTCAAATGACAAAACTGTAGACGTATGGGCATGAGAATTGGTGTTGCCAGAAGCACCGAATTTCAAAGTCCTCTCTGTGGCTCCCTAGGTACTGCTTAGTTGTAGGCTGAATTCTTTCATTTCAAATTCAAGTCCTAGTATTCTAACCCTTGGGATCCTATAATGTGGCTTTAATAGAGATGAGATCATAAAGAGGAAATTAAGTTGGAGTAAGATCATTAGAATGAGAATGGACCCTAACCTAATATGACTTTTGTCATAGAAAATGGTACAATCATACCCAAGCAAGAACAAGCCAAAGATACAGCCTAGAATGCTGAGGTTTGTTCCGTTGTTATGTACTGTAATGCTAAGTGCAGCCCCCAAGACCTGGTTGCCCCACAGACAAGAGTCCACACATAGACCCAAGTGATACTATGTGACCTTGCCCCCAATTTTTTTCTGATTAGTAAATAAAGATGCCTACAGTCTACAGCTGGGCAGAATTGACATAAGTCATGCTTGCTGTTTCCAGCCTAGGATTTGGAGGAGACCATGAGAAAAAGGAAGAAGATGGATGGAGGAGAAGCCACCATGGGTTAGGTGACTAGGCTTACTGTAGAAGATGTGATTCATTCCTGTGGAGAAGGCTGCAAATTAAATCAAAGAGCTGCTGCTTGTCTTTATTTCTGACTTGCCAGGACTGTGCCAATGAGCACGTTTTGCATGGTGCATCAGTTGTATAGCACACAGGGTCCTCAGTGAGTCATGAAATAATGGCCCTGTGGGTTGGCTATTTGGAGTTAAGAGCAGTCCATACAAAGCATGGCAAATTAAGTAATGGGATTATTGTCTGGGAAATAGACATAATAGCATAGAGTATAGATATCTGCCCAGCTCTTGTGCTGATTGAAGGTTATTATAAATGTTATGCATGTCTTTTATCCAGGAACTAAGTGGTCAAAGGTGGGGTGGAAACCCGGGATTTGGATTCAATATTTTCTACACCACTAGAATAGATCTTTCTTTGTGAAATTGATTTTATAGCATATGATAATTATACACAATTATCACTTTCATTATATTTTCATAAACATGTAAATGTATTGGGGCCCTCTCCCTCTCCTTTCACTCCTAATGTTCTGCTTTCTCTTCCCATTTTGGACCTCTTCTACTTTCATTTATCAATTGATTGATTGATTGATTGATTGATTGATTGAGGACCCTGTGGGTTTACTTAACATTACATTCACAGTAGGAGCATGGGCTTCTTACCACTGTCTATACCACTGAAAGAAATGCCTTACTCACCATGAAAATAACCTGCCTATAGATCCTTAGTGAATTACAGGGCACTAGGAGCCTCTGGCCACAGTGGCTGCCTATAAGCCCTGTCTAGGAGAAGTGGAAGTCCATGTGAACTTCACCTTCCCATGACAGGATGTTGACAAGGAAAATCTTGTGCAGATAAAACAGTTATCACAACTCTTATGATAACAATAATGTGATGATTGTGTCACTTTCTTTTTTTAATTTTTTTATTTATTTTCTACATTCTTTGTTTACATTCTAGAAGCCTTCCCCTTTCCCAGTCCCCCTCCCCATATGTCCCATAAGTCCTCTTCTCTCCATCCATTTTCCTGTCTTTCCCCCTCCCTTTTCTCTGTGTCCTGATACCCCCCTACTATGCTGAATCAAGCCTTTCCAGGATTAGGGCCCTCTTCTTCCTTCTTCATGGGAATCATTTGATATGCTAATTGTATCTTCAGTATTCAGAGCTTCAGAGCTAATTAATATCCACTTATCAATGATTGCATTCCATGTGTATTCTTTTGTGATTGTGTTGCCTCACTTAGGATGGTATTTTCCAGTCCCATCCATTTGCCTAAAAAATTCATGAATTCATTGTTTTTAATTGCTGAATAGTACTTCATTGTGTATATATACAACATTTTCTGTATCCATTCCTCCCTTGAGGGATATCTGTGTTCTTTCCAGCTTCTGGCTATTATAAATAAGGCTGCTATGAACATAGTGGAGCATGTGTCCTTATTGCATGCTGGGGAATCCTCTGGGTATATGCCCAGGAGAGGTATAGCAGGGTCCTCTGGAAGTGTCATGCCCAATTTTCTTAGGAACCACCAGACTGATTTCCATAGTGGTTGTATCTTACAATCCCACCAGCAGTGGAGGAGTGTTCCTCTTTCTCCACATCCTCGCCAACACCTGCTGTCTCCTGAGTTTTTAACCTTAGCCATTCTGACTGGTATGAGGTAAAATCTCAGGGTTGTTTTGATCTGCATTTCCCTAATGGCTAATAATGCTGAGCATTTCTTAAGGTGCTTCTCAGCCATCCAAATTTCTTCAGGTGAAAATTCTTTGTTTAGGTCTGTACCCCATTTTTAATAGGGTTATTTGGTTCCCTGGAGTCTAACTTCTTGAGTTCTTTGTATATATTGGATATTAGCCCTCTATCTGATGTAGGGTTGGTGAAGATCTTTTCCCAATTTGTTGGTTGCCAATTTGTCCTTTTGATGGTGTCCTTTGCCTTACAGAAACTTTGTAATTTTATGAGATCCCATTTGTCAATTCTTGATCTTAGAGCATAAGCTATTGGTGTTGTGTTCAGGAATTTTTCCCCTGTGCCTATGTCCTCAAGGGTTTTCCCCAGTTTCTTTTCTATTAGTTTCAGTGTGTCTGGTTTCATGTGGAGGTCCTTGATCCATTTGGAGTTGAGGTTAGTACAAGGAGATAAGAATGGATCAATTCACATTCTCCTGCATGCTGACCTCCAGTTGAACCAGCACCATTTGTTGAAAAGGCTATCTTTTTTCCACTGGATGTTTTCAGCTCCTTTCGAAGATCAAGTGACCATAGGTGTGTGGATTCATTTCTGGGTCTTCAATTCTATTCCATTGGTCCACTTGCCTGTCTCTGTGCCAATACCATGCAGTTTTTAACACTATTGCTCTGTAGTATTGCTTGAGGTCTGGGATACTAATACCCCCAGAAGTTCTTTTACTGTTGAGAATAGTTTTAGCTATCCTGGGTTTTTTGTTATTCAAGATAAATTTGAGAATTGCTTTTTCCAATTCTGTGAAGAACTGAGTTGGGTCTCATTCAACTCCTGCCTCTGCCTCATGCATTCTTTCTGCTCCATCCTCCTCAGTGCTCCATAAGCCTTGGAGACAGACTCAGAAGTCCCATTTCTGACTGAGCATTCAACAGTGCCTTCTTCCTGGCACTTTGGCCAGTTGAAAGTCTCTGCAGTTACCTCTTCCCACAGCAGAATTTCTCTGACCAAAGCTGATAATGGAACTAATCTATATGTATAGACATAATTGTTTAGATGCCTGATGGGCAAATCATTTCCCTGTTTAGCAAACCACTAACAGTAGCACCCTCGGTAAGGTCTATGATCTCTCAGCCTTTGACTTTGGACTAGGCTTACTGTAGAAGATATGATCCATTCCTATGAAGAAGGCTGTGAATTAAATCAAAGAGCTGCTGATTGTCTTTATCAATGACTTGCCAGGATTGCGACAATGAGCACGTTTTTCATAGTGCATCAGTAGTATAGCACACAGGGTCCAGAGTTTAGTAAGACCTTTAATGACAAGTCTTCCTGGTAGCCTACACAGTAACCTCCAGTATATTTGCATTAGACAGCAGGGAGGAGACTTTACCCAATTCCCACTTAATTTCTCCATGCTGTGTAACAGAGCATGTGGTATCATCAGCAACAAGTTCTTTCCATGGAACACATCTACTTGCATCACTCTAAGCCACTCAGCAGTTCTGCCAATATCTCAGTGCCAAACTTCTAACCTTATGAGAAAATAATATTCTTATATTTCAAGGCACTCAATTTGTGCCCCTTCATGGAAACACTAGAAATAAAACTCCTACAGACCATTCAGATATTCATTTTTAAAAATTCACACTTCTCTTTGCAAGCCCATGTCCTTTAATAACAGCCTGTAGCATTTACAGTAGATCTTTCTACACCTTTTCCACCCTTATAACTCATTGGCTTATATTTAGTAGAAAATGCCAACACTATTAATCAAAAGAACTCTTCAATTTAGCCTCAGACAGATGTTTTTGTACAAAGGCAGAAAGCAGTCACATTTTTTGCCAAAATATCACAAGAATGATCTCTAGACCACTTACTAGTATTTTTCTTCTATGAAATCTCTTGAGTCGGCCATCATAATCTACTTTGCTCTTAGTGTCACTGTTTTCCACACTTCTACTCGTATGACCTACTAAGCCCCACTTAAAGTCTTCAACTGCTTTCCTAATCCAAAGTCCACATCCTGCCAACAGCACGGTTAAGCATCAATACCCTCACTGCTGGTACCAACTTCTGTCTTAGTCAGTGTTTCATTGCTATGAAGAGACACCATGATCGCAGGTCTTACAAAGAAAAGTGTTTATAGCTTCAGGGCTTTCTTACAGTTTCAGAGGTTTAGTCCACTGTCATCATAGTGGGGAGTGTGGTGGCAAGCACACATATATGGTGCTAGAGAAGTAGATAAGAGCTCAATTCCTAGATCTGTGGGCCACAGGAAGGAGAGAGAACCACTGGATTTAGCTTGGGCTTCTGAAATCTCAAAGCCCATCCCCAATGACATACTTCCTCCAACAAGGCCACACCTCTTAATCCATTCAAATAATTCCACTCCCTGGTAACCAAGAATTCATATCTATGGGCCTGTGGGGAGTCATACTTATTCAAACCACCACAAGCATTGTAGGTAGATTTCACACTTGGAAAAAATAAAAATGTTTTTAAAGCAAAGGATCTGATTAGAGCCTTACATGAAGACTTTTGCTGCATTTGCTTATAATAAAGAAAGTTAAATTGTGACCACTCTATTTTCAACCACACAGAAATGGTATTCCTCCACATATTCCAGTTTCTGTTTTGAAGGGCAAATCCTTCAGAAACTATTGCTAGTTCCATTGCCAAGGTTTATGCCACTATTTTTTTTTGTGCATTTTTAAAACGACTCAGAAATGTTGGTGCCCATAGCCAGGCTTAAGGCTAACAGCTAGTGACTAGTTTCCTAGAGAATAACTTCTTGTTCCTATTGAAAAGCATGGTAAAAATCTCTACCCACCTCTGGCCACCCTGTTTTTTATAGGAAGCCTTAAAGTCCTGTGAATAGGTATGCATAGCCGAGCCTTTCATGTACTCTAGACTCTATTCAAGAACTCCACTCGTGAGGCAACAAGAAATAGAGTACAGCCTATGGTGATTAGTGACACATATCAAGAATCTGAGGCCATGTTAAAGGCTTTTATGGAGCCAGCTCTGCTGAAGTCAGGCCTCTTGGGAGAGAGGAACATGCATAAAGCATCTCTATTGCTGAGCAAATCAGCCATGACTGACTATGCAGATCTGCAGAGAAATGAATGAATAAAGTTGAGCATGAAAAATGCACCGGGCTTGCAAATGCTTCTGTCATGTCAACACAAGCTGAGATTGGCACATCAGAAGAGCGGTTTCTCTCTGACAGATTGCTCATGTGTTCCTTAAGAAAATGAGAATTTAGGATGAGATTCGATCATAAATTATTCATTTATAACTTTTTTTTCATTTTACTTTAGAATGTAGTCCTGGTCATTTCTTAAGTGAATTTCTCCCTGGGCTCATCATTTATAATGCAGACAGCTCTCAATGACAAAGCCAGATCATACACAGAGGCCATGAGAATTGTCCTGCTTAATTGAAGAGATCATGACAGTCACCTATGGTCCCCTTCCCAGGCTAGTGATACCTTCAACCCAGTGAAGGCCATGGAAGCATCCCTAGTTAGCACTTAAAAAATAAAACTCACATCAAATTTGTAAGAACAAGTATTTTTTTTTTGCCACTAAGCCTCAAAAATCATCATGATTTTCCTCTATGAAACGAGTGGATGTTTTATATGCTATATTTATGTCTCATTGTAAACTATTCATTGGTTTATAGTCCTCGGGTCCTCTAGGAAGCATCACAAATCCTTATTATACCCTTTGGTATTAAATTTGCTGTTAGGATTTTTGATTTATCTGCTAGGTTAACTCACATGTAAACAGACATCTCTCTTTACTACTGCAAATTTAAAGTCTATAGAGTCCATCCTGAGGTGCTCTGGGCTTTGTGCTTAAAGCCCTCACCTTGAGTTTTTTGCATTGACATTAGTGACAAAAGTAAGAGGAGGAGAGGAGAAGGAGGAGGAGGAGGGGGAGGGGGAGTGGAAGTGGGAGCAGGAGCAGGAGGGAGAGGGAGAGGAAGGAGGGAGAGGGAGAGGGAGAGGAGGAAATGTTGGCAGTTGTTTCATGCCCTTAACAGAGAACAAATATGTGCAAGTAGAAACCAGAGAAACCATTCTGGAGTCATTTCTAAGACAAGCTAGGGCTTTCTGCATGGATCTGTGTAGTAACCGCCTTCAAATGGGGAGAAGAACCAATCAGCACAAGTGTCAGTAAGATCACATAAACACACCAATGCATAATGATGATCTAGTGACCAGGGACTCGGCCCAAGCACATACTTCATCTGTCCTCATCTTCCCCAGAAATAAAAATGGAGAAAATATCTGTATTACACTCCGCTGTGATTTTCTTTTAAAATGGTTTATAAAATTGTTAGGGTGAAATCTGAACAGAAAACAAAAGACTCTGTAATCACTTAGCTATGTTTTGAGCGCCTCTGATTACATGGGGGAATACTCAGAAGTGTTTAAAGACGCTGCCTTCCTAAGGTCTCCTCTAAGTGACCTTAGACAGCAGAGCATCAGCCCTCACAAAACTGCAGATGTGAAGACAGGTTGTTCATTGATCTTTGGAAAACACAGCAATATGCAGGCAGACAATTAATAAAACAAGCCACTACTGAACAACTGCAAGCCTGCATCTGGTTATGGACTATATATTACATGTGCAAACAGCCTACCAGAATTGGCTTAATCATTATCCCATAATACTCTTCATTGCATCCCTGTGACATAAAAACAATAGCAAAGATATACAAGGAAGTGCCTGGCCCACGTCCTCAAGGATACTAAAACTCAGACTGCTTTTGGTTTTATTTTACACGAGACAAATAGTCCTTAATTTTCAGAGGAGGCCGAAAATGTGAACAATGCCTTTCATATCACACCTTCATTAATCATATAACCAATTTTCATGCTCTTGAGTGAGAAAAATCACAAGCAGGCTAAATAAACCATACATTCTTTTTTTTTTTTTTTTTTTGTCTTTTTTTTTTATTTGATATAATTTATTTACATTTCAAATGATTTCCCCTTTTCTAGCCCCCCCCCACTCCCCGAAAGTCCCGTAAGCCCCCTTCTCTTCCCCTGTCCTCCCTCCCACCCCTTCCCAGTTCCCCGTTCTGGTTTTGCCAAATACTGTTTCACTGAGTCTTTCCAGAACCAGGGACCACTCCTGTTTTCTTCTTGTATCTCATTTGATGTGTGGATTATGTTTTGGGTATTCCAGTTTTCTAGGTTAATAACCACTTATTAGTGAGTGCATACCATGATTCACCTTTTGAGTCTGGGTTACCTCACTTAGTATGATGTTCTCTAGCTCCATCCATTTGCCTAAGAATTTCATGAATTCATTGTTTCTAATGGCTGAATAGTACTCCATTGTGTAGATATACCACATTTTTTGTATCCACTCTTCTGTTGAGGGATACCTGGGTTCTTTCCAGCATCTGGCAATTATAAATAGGGCTGCTATGAACATAGTAGAGCATGTATCCTTATTACATGGTGGGGAATCCTCTGGGTATATGCCCAGGAGTGGTATAGCAGGATCTTCTGGAAGTAATAGCCACAAACAGTATAAAGTATCTTGGGGTGACTCTTACCAAACATGCGAAAGATCTGTATGGCAAGAACTTCAAGACTCTGAAGAAGGAAATGGAAGAAGACCTCAAAAAATGGGAAAACCTCCCATGCTCATGGATCGGTAGAATCAATATAGTTAAAATGGCCATTTTGCCTAAAGCACTATACAGATTCAATGCAATACCCATCAAAATCCCAACTCAATTCTTCACAGAGTTAGAAAGAGCAATTATCAAATTCATCTGGAACAACAAAAAACCCAGGATAGCTAAAACTATTCTCAGCAACAAAAGAAAATCTGGGGGAATCAGTATCCCTGACCTCAAGCAATACTACAGAGCAATAGTGTTAAAAACTGCATGGTATTGGTACAGTGACAGGCAGGAGGATCAATGGAACAGGATTGAAGATCCAGAAATGAACCCACACACCTATGGCCACTTGATCCTCGACAAAGAGGCTGAAAACATCCAATGGAAAAAAGATAGCCTTTTCAACAAATGGTGCTGGTTCAACTGGAGGTCAGCATGCAGAAGAATGCGAATTGATCCATCCTTGTCTCCTTGTACTAAGCTCAAATCCAAATGGATCAAGGACCTCCACATAAAGCCAGACACTCTGAAGCTAATAGAAAAGAAACTGGGGAAGACCCTTGAGGGCATCGGTACAGGGAGAAAGTTTCTGAACAGAACACCAATAGCGTATGCTCTAAGAGCAAGAAGTGACAAATGGGACCTCATAAGGTTACAGAGTTTCTGTAAGGCAAAGGACACCATCAAGAGGACAGATCGGCAACCAACAAATTGGGAAAAGATCTTCACCAATCCTACATCAGATAGAGGGCTAATATCCAATATATATAAAGAACTCAAGAAGTTAGACTCCAGAAAACCGAACAACCCTATTAAAAAATGGGGTACAGAGTTAAACAAAGAATTCTCACCTGAAGAACTTCGGATGGCGGAGAAGCATCTTAAAAAATGCTCCACTTCATTAGTCATTAGGGAAATGCAAATCAAAACAACCCTAAGATTTCATCTTACACCAGTCAGAATGGCTAAGATTAAAAATTCAGGAGACAGCAGGTGTTGGAGAGGGTGCGGAGAAAGAGGAACACTCCTCCACTGCTGGTGGGGTTGCAAATTGGTACAACCACTCTGGAAAACCATACATTCTTAAGCATGCACTTGCCTATGGGTTACCGAGAACAGCCCAGCCATGCTAATAGACTGAGAAACCAACTTAAGATAAAAAATTTGATGAAAGAAATGTGATTCAATTTATTTAGCCTCTACTTTGTTGGAACTGGAGGATATTCCAGACATGTTAAGGTGATGAAAGGATCTAATGAAATGTTATTCATGAAAAGACATAGCAAGAAGTTACTGATTTTGAACTTAAAAACAGTAAAAGGTGATGTTCCCCTGAAAATAATAAACAGTCTTACATTTATTTTTCCCTCTTCCACCCCCCTCCGAGAAATCGTTTTGAGAAATATATGCAACACTTTTGTGAGCTAAAGGACTGATTTCATTTTTAACTTTTGAAATTATAAGATCAATTATCAAAAGTCTAGTCGAGGATATTTTAGTAGATAAACTAAGGCATGGTAAAAGGAGTGATTGTGCTTTGCTATGACAACTAAAATCCCAGCTCTTGGGAGGCTGGGGCAGGAAATTTGTCATAAGATAAAAGCCATCTCAAGTAAATACTGAGTGTTATTGCAGCTTAGGTGAGGAAGGAAGGAAGGAAGGAAGGAAGGAAGGAAGGAAGGAAGGAAGGAAGGAAGGAAGGAAGGAAGGAAGGAAGGAAGGAAGGAAGGAAGGAAGGAAGGAAGGAAGGAAGGAAGGGAAGGAAGGAGGACGGGAGAGAGGGAGGAAGGAAAGAGAAGGGAAAAAGTAATAGCACACTCCGTTGTCTCTACAAGACCTCCAAGGCCTCTGAATCCTATAGACTTGTGGATTTGCTATTCTTGATGTCTTGATAATAGAAAAATAATATGGTTCATTGGGTCTGAAAATGTCTGCATACTAGTTTCCAAAGAGAATTGATTGGTAGATCAATTTAAAAGAAAGAAACAGCTGTTAATTCTATTCTGGAATCTGTCAGTGATGATGCTGTTCTTTCCAAATACTAGGAGTATCTGGGGTGTAGATCTGGATTGTCTGCTTATCAAATTTTGGCATTACAGAGCTAGTGCTGACAGTGACTCTACTGGTTGCTCAAGTAAAGCACTGGTTGGTTTCAATGGGGGTAGAGAATGGATTGGGTAATATAAAAATGTGTGAGATAAATGTAACAGTCTGACGTGGATTCATTAAAAAAAAAGTCTAAGTATGAAAGAGAGATGATGTAAGGCTATATAATGTGCCCCCAAAGACTACGGTTCCATTGGAAAGCAGATAAGCAGCTGCTAAATTGTGAAATACCAACATCAATGAGATACAGGTATTGTCATTATTTCAATTTTATGTATTTTAGAGATAATTTCCTCTATTGCTTAAAGATGCCAAGAGTCATATCTGGGGTTTGAACATGGCAGTTTTGCTTGGAGGTCTCTTTTTCAATCCATTACCACATAAGCAGAGCAGTAAATATTCTGCAATAGCCAATTTAAACTCATGGCACATTTGCAAAAGTGTAATATGGAAACACTGGAGGTAATAGCCTCCCCCCCCCAAAAAATTGTGATGATATCAGTGGGTGAGTGGGTGGGTAAGCACCCTCTTAGAGGCAAGGAGGAGGGCGATGGGATGAGGGTTAGCTAGGGAAGACCAGGTGGCAACAACATTTGAAATGTAAATAAATAAAATATCCAATAAAAATTTATAAAATGGAAATTAAATAATCTATAGAAAAAGAGAGAGAAAAATGAAGGAAGAGAGGAAGGAAGGAAGGAAGGAAGGAAGGAAGGAAGGAAGGAAGGAAGGAAGGAAGGAAGGGATAAAGGAAGGAAGAAATGAAGGAAGGAAGGGAGGGAGGGAGGGAGGGAGGGAGGGAGAAAGGAAAAAGAAAGGGAGAGAGAAAGAAAGGAAGGAAAGAAGGAAGGAAGGTAGAAAGAAAGAAAGAAAGAAAGAAAGAAAGAAAGAAAGAAAGAAAGAAAGAAAGAAAGAAAGAAAGAAAGAAAGAAAGAAGGAAGGAAGGAAGGAAGAAGGAAGGAAGGCAGAAAGAAAGAAAGAAAGAAAGAAAGAAAGAAAGAAAGAAAGAAAGAAAGAAAGAAAGAAAGAAAGAAAGAAAGAAAGAAAGAAAGAAAGAAAGAAAGAAATATGAGAAAGGCACACAGCAAACACTCAAGAGAACAAAAAGAGAAAAATAAACAGGGTAACATTGAGCATAAGAAATCACACCCTTTGAGTATAGGAAAGCCACTGATTTGCTTGTGTTGATTTTATATCCTGCCACTTTGCTGAAGTTGTTTATCAGCTGTAGGAGTTCTCTAGTGGAGTTTTTTGGGTCACTTAGGTAGACTATCATGTCATCTGCAAATAATGATAGTTTGACTTCTTCCTTTCCAATTTGTATCCCTTTGACCTCCTTATGTTGTCAAATTGTCCGAGCTAGTACCTCAAGTACAATATTGAAAAGATAAGGAGAGAGGGGGCAGCCCTGTCTAGTCCCTGATTTTAGTGGGATTGCTTCAAGTTTCTCTCCATTTAGTTTGATGCTGGCTACCGGTTTGCTGTATATTGCTTTTACTATGTTTAGGTATGGGCCTTGAATTCCTGTTCTCTCCAAGACTTTAAGCATGAAAGGATGCTGAATTTTGTCAAATGCTTTTTCAGCATCCAATGAAATGACCATGTGGTTTTGTTCTTTGAGTTATACTCAAAGGATAAGCAGGCTGAGAAAGAAATTAGGGAAATGACCCCCCTTCACAATAGCCACAAACAGTATAAAGTATCTTGGGGTGACTCTTACCAAACATGTGAAAGATCTCTACGACAAGAACTTTAAGACTCTGAAGAAGGAAATGGAAGAAGACCTCAAAAAATGGGAAAACCTCCCATGCTCATGGATCGGCAGAATCAATATAGTTAAAATGGCCATTTTGCCAAAAGCAATATACAGATTCAATGCAATACCCATCAAAATCCCAACTCAATTCTTCACAGAGTTAGAAAAAGCAATTAACAAATTCATCTGGAATAACAAAAAACCCAGGATAGGTAAAACTATTCTCAGCAACAAAAGAAATTCTGGGGGAATCAGTATCCCTGACCTCAAGCAATACTACAGAGCAATAGTGTTAAAAACTGCATGGTATCGGTACAGTGACAGGCAGGCAGATCAATGGAACAGGATTGAAGATCCAGAAATGAACCCACACACCTATGGCCACTTGGTCCTCAACAAAGGGGCTAAAAACATCCAATGGAAAAAAGATAGCCCTTTCAACAAATGGTGCTGATTCAACTGGAGGTCAGCATGCAGAAGAATGCGAATTGATCCATCTTTGTCTCCTTGTACTAAGCTCAAATCCAAATGGATCAAGGACCTCCACATAAAGCCAGACACTCTGAAGCTAATAGAAAAGAAACTGGGGAAGACCCTTGAGGACATTGGTACAGGGAGAAAATTTCTGAACACAACACCAATAGCGTATGCTCTAAGTTCAAGAATTGACAAATGGGACCTCATAAAATTACAAAGTTTCTGTAAGGCAAAGGACACCATCAAAAGGACAAATCGGCAACCAACAAATTGGGAAAAGATCTTCACCAATCCTACATCAGATAGAGGGCTAATATCCAATATATATAAAGAACTCAAGAAGTTAGACTCCAGAAAACCAAACAACCCTATTAAAAAATGGGGTACAGAGTTAAACAGGGAATTCTCACCTGAAGAACTTCGGATGGCGGAGAAGCATCTTAAAAAATGCTCAACTTCATTAGTCATTAGGGAAATGCAAATCAAAACAACCCTGAGATTTCACCTTACACCAGTCAGAATGGCTAAGATTAAAAATTCAGGAGACAGCAGGTGTTGGAGAGGATGTGGAGAAAGAGGAACACTCCTCCACTGCTGGTGGGGTTGCAAATTGGTACAACCACTCTGGAAATCAGTCTGGCGGTTCCTCCGATAACTGGGCACCTCACTTCCAGAAGATCCTGCTATACCACTCCTGGGCATATACCCAGAGGATTCCCCACCATGTAATAAGGATACATGCTCTACTATGTCCATAGCAGCCCTATTTATAATTGCCAGATGCTGGAAAGAACCCAGGTATCCCTCAACAGAAGAGTGGATGCAAAAAATGTGGTATATCTACACAATGGAGTACTATTCAGCCATTAGAAATAATGAATTCATGAAATTCTTAGGCAAATGGATGGAGCTAGAAAACATCATACTAAGTGAGGTAACCCAGACTCAAAAGGTGACTCATGGTATGCACTCACTAATAAGTGGATATTAACCTAGAAAACTGGAATACCCAAAACATAATCCACACATCAAATGAGGTACAAGAAGGAAGGAGGAGTGGCCCCTTCTTCTGGAAAGACTCAGTGAAGAAGTGTAGGGCAAAACCAGGATGGGGAAGTGGGAAGGGGTGGGTGGGAGGACAGGGGGAGAGAAGGGGGCTTATGGGACTTTCGGGGAGTGGGGGGCTAGAAAAGGGGAAATCATTTGAAATGTAAATAAAAAATATATCGAATAATAAAAAAAAAGAAACTAGAAAAAAAAAAGAAATCACACCCAAAGGAGTCCATTCTGTCAGACCCCACCAATTCTAAACAGGCAGTACATGTTGATGCAAGTCAGAACAACCTTGCCTCCAAGAATGTTGTCTACAAAGGTACATAGGGATTCTCAGGGATGGTGTGAATACTTCATGATTTTACTGAGGTAGTGGTTATAGAGGCTTTTGCTATTCTACAACTCATTAAACTGTATATAGGATATACGTGTGTCCTAATATATAGAATGCTCTAAGAAAAAGTAATAAGACTATGGATACAGATAGTAAATGTAAGCATAGACTACATAAAACAAAGCATCTAGGAAATATTATCTTTATTCATTAGCAAAAAAGTCCAGAAAATGGGGAAGATGAGACATGAGAGTCATGTTAAAATTATAGCTTTCTATATAAATAAAGATGGAAACAGCCATACATGCTGTATAGAGTATAAACAAAAATAAAAAAATTGACACAGAGATATTTTAGCACAATATAAGAAATAATATTTATAGTTGAAATAATTCCAGTATGGGGTTACAAATTCCTACTCGTCACCATCCCAGGTAAGTGAGACACCTCCTTAGAGGTCCATTGAGAGTTCTTGACCCCTGAAGAAAGCTTTTCCCCATTGTGAGGTCAAATACATGTATCTTCTGAGATGCGCTTGAAGCCTGGGTGGATAAAGCACATGCATATTGTGCACACAGATATCCAGACTCAATTTCACTCCCAGTCTACCTCCAACCCCAAGGGCACCCAACTACCTAATGTCTACAATTCCACATAACACTGGGTGGTGGAAGCATTTGCCTCTACTCCAATCCCAACATATGTCTAATCAAAGATTCTAAAAACCAGTGATTTTAGAAGATCTCTATTTTCAAGTTTAGAGATGCTCTGTGATCTTTGTTGGACCTAAATAATATATGTTTAACACTATTCTTTCTTTTTTTATTCGATATACTCTTTATTAATATTTCAAGTGATTTTCCCTTTCCTGGATCCCTCCTCCCCAAAAGTCTCATAAGCCCTCTTCCCTCCCCGTGTTCCCCAATCCAACCCTTCTTTCTTCCCTGTCCTGGTATTCCCTGACACTGCTGCACTGAGCTTTTCCAGGACTGGGGGCCACTCCTTCCTTCTTCTTGGGCATCATTTGATATGTGCATTGTGTCTTGGGTATTCCAAGCTTCTAGGCTAATATCCGTTTATCAATGAGTGCATACCATGAGTGTTCTTTTGACACTGGGTTACCTCACTTAGGAAGATGTTCTCCAGTTCCATCCATTTGTCTAAGAATTTCATGATTTCATTGTTTCTAATGGCTGAATAGTACTCCATTGTGTATATATACCACATTTTCTGTATCCATTCCTCCGCTGAGGGACATCTGGGTTCTTTCCAGCTTCTGGCTATTATAAATAGGGCTGCTATAAACTTAGTGGAGCATATATCCTTATTATATGCTGGGGAATCTTCTGGGTATATGCCCAGGAGAGGTATAGCAGGGTCCTCTGGAAGTATCATTCCCAGTTTTCTGAGGAACCACCAGACTGACTTCCAGAGTGGTTGTACCAGCTTGTAACCCCACCAGCAGGGGAGGAGTGTTCCTCTTTGTCCACATCTTCGACAGTACCTCTTTTCTCCTGAGATTTTGAACTTAGCCATTCTGACTGGTGTGAGGTGAAATCTCAGGGTTTATTGATTTGCATTTCCCTGATGACTAAGGATGTTGAACATTTCTTTAGGTGCTTCTCAGCCATTTGATATTCCTCAGGTAAAAATTCTTTGTTTAGCTCTATACCCCATTTTTAAGGGGGATATTTGGCTCTCTGGAGTCTACCTTCTTGAGTTCTTTGTATATCTTGGATATAAGCCCTCTGTCAGACATAGTATTGGTAAAGATCTTTTCCCAATTTGTTGGTTGCTGTTTTGTCCTTTTGAAAATGTCCTTTGCCTTACAGAAATTTTGTAGTTTTATGAGGTCCCACTTGTCAATTCTTGATCTAAGAACATAAGCAACTGGTGTTCTGTTGAGGAAATTTTCCCCTGTGAGCATGTCCTCAAGGGTCTTCCCCAGTTTCGTTTCTATTAGTTTCAGAGTATCTGGTCTTATGTTGAGGTTCTTGATCCACTTGGACTTGAGCTTAGTACAAGGAGATAAGAATGGATCAGTTTGCATTCTTTGGCATGCTGACCTCCAGTTGAACCAGCACCATTTGTTGAAAAGGCTATATTTTTTCCACTGGATGGTTGTAGCTCCTTTATCAAAGATCAAGTGACCATAATTCTGTGGGTTCATTTCCAGATCTTCAATTCTACTCCATTGATCTACTTGCCTGTCACTTTGCCAATACCATGCAGTTTTTAACACAATTGCTCTGTAGTACTGCTTGATGTCGGGGATACTGATTGTCCCAGAAGTTATTTTACTGTTGAGAATAGTTTTAGCTATCCTGGGTTTCTTGTTATTCCAGATGAATTTGAGAATTGCTCTAAGTCTATGAAGAATTGAATTGGGATTTTGATGGGGATTTCATTGAATCTGTAGATTGCTTTTGGCAATATAGTCATTTTTACTATATTAATCTTGCCAATCCAAGAGCATGAAAGATTTTTCCATCTTCTGAGGTCTACTTTGATTTCTTTCGTCAAAGACTTGAAGTTCCTGTCATACAGATCTTTCACTTGTTTGGTTAGAGTCACACCAAGATACTTCATATTATTTGTGGCTATTGTGAAGGGTGTCATTTCCCTAATTTCTTTCTCAGCCTGTTTATCCTTTGAGTATAGGAAGGGTACTGATTTGCTTGAGTTAATTTTATAACCTGCCACTTTGCTGAAATTGTTTATCAGCTGTAGGAGTTCTCTGGTGGAGGTTTTTGGGTCGCTTAAGTATACTATCATATCATCTGCAAATAGTGATAGTTTGACTTCTTCCTTTCCAATTTGTATCCCTTTGACCTCCTTGTCTTGTCTAATTGCTCTGGCTAGAACTTCAAGTACTATATTGAATAAATATGGAGAAATAGGGCAGCCTTGTCTAGTCCCTGATTTTAGTGGGATTGCTTCAAGTTTCTCTTCATTTAGTTTGATGTTGGCTACTGGTTTGCTGTATATTGCTTTTATTATGTTTAGGTATGGGCCTTGAATTCCTGTTCTTTCCAAGACCTTTAACATGAAAGGATGCTGAATTTTTTCAAATGCTTTTTCAGCATCTAATGAAATGACCATGTGGTTTTTTTTCTTTGAGTCTCTTTTTGTATTGGATTACATTGATGGATTTCTATTGAAGGATCCCTGCATCCCTGTGATGAACCCTACTTGATCATGGTGAATGATTGTTTTGATGTGTTCTTGGATTCAGTTGGCAAGAATTTTATTGAGTGTTTTTGCATTGATATTCATATGGGAAACTGGTCTAAGGTTCTCTTTTTTTGTTGGATCTTTGTGTGGTTTTGGTATCAGCGAAATTGTGGCTTCATAGAACGAGTTGGATAATGTTCCTTCTGTTTGTATTTTGTGGAATAGTTTGAAGAGTATTAGCATTAGGTCTCCTTTGAATATCTGATAGAATTCTGCGCTAAAGCCATCTGGTCCTGTGCTTCTTTGGGTTAGAAGACTGTCAATGACCACTTCTATTTCTTTAGAGGTTATGGGACCATTTAGATGGTCTATCTGATCCAGATTAAATTTTGGTAATTGGTATATGTCTAGGAAATTGGCCATTTCCTCCAGATTTTCCAGTTTTGTTGAGTATAGGCTTTTGTAGTAGGATATAATTGTTTTGATTTCCTCAGTTTCTGTTGTTATTTCACCCTTTTCATTTCTGTTTTGTTAATTTGGGTCCTGTCTCTGTGCCCTCTGGTTAGTCTGGCTAAAGGTTTATTTATCTTGTTGATTTTTCTCAAAGAACCAGCTCCTACTTTTGTTGATTCTTTGTATAGTTCTTTTTGTTTCAACTTGGTTGATTTCAGACCTGAGTTTCATGATTTCCTGCCTTCTACTCCTCCTGAATGTATTAGCTTCTTTTTGTTCTAAAGCTTTCAGGTGTTCTGTTAATTAAACTGCTAGTGAATGCTCTCTCCAGCTTCTTTTTGGAGGCACTCAGAGCTATGAGTTTTCCTCTTAGCACTGCTTTCATTGTGTCCCATAAATCTGGGTATGTTGTGCCTTCATTCTCATTAAATTCTAAAAGTCTTTGATTTCTTTACTTATTTCTTCCTTGACCAAGGTATCTTTGAGTAGAGAACTGTTCAGCTTCCATGTGTATGTGGGCTTTTTGTTGTTTTTGTTGCTATTGAAGATCCATAATGATATGATAGGAGGCATGTAATTAGTTTGATGGTCTTATATCTGTTGAGGTCTGTTTTGTGGTCCATTATATGGTCGATTTTGGAGAAGGTACCATGAGGTACTGAGAAGAAGGTCTATCCTTTGATTTAGGATGAAATGTTCTATAGATATCTATTAAGTCCACTTGGTCCAAAACTTCTGTTAGTTTCACTGTGACTCTGTTTAGTTTGTGTTTCCCTGATCTGTCCATTGAAGAGAGTGGGGTGTTTAAGCTCCCCACAATTATTGTGTGGAGTGCGATGTATGTGTAAGCTTTATTAAGGTTTCCTTTATGAATGCAGGTGCCCTTGTATTTGGGGCATAGATGTTCAAAATTGAGAGTTCTTCCTGATAGACTTTTCCTTTTATGAGTATAAAGTGCCCTTTTGTATCTTTTTTGATGACTTTTGGTTGAAAGTCTGTTTAATCTGATATTAGAATGGCTACTCCAGCTTGTTTCCTGGCACCATTTTCTTGGAGAACTGTTTTCCAGCCTTTTACTCTTAGGTAGTGTTTGTCTTTGACACTGAGATGCATTTCCTGTATGCAGCAAAATGTTGGGTCTTGTTTACATATTCAGTCTGTTAGTCTGTGTCTTTTTTATTGGGGAATTGAGTCCATTGATGTTAAGAGATATTAAGGAATAGTGATTGTTGCTTCCTGCTGTTTTTGATGTAATTTTTATGTTTGTGTGGTTATCTTCATTAGGGTTTGTTAAAAGAAGATCAATTTCTTGCTTTTTCTTGTGTGTAGTTTCCCTCCCTTTGTTGGTGTTTTCCATTCATTATCCTTTGAAGGGCTGGATTTGTGGAAAGATACTGTGTAAATTTGTTTTTGTCATGAAAAACCTTGGTTTCTCCATTTATGGTAGTTGAGAGATTTGCTAGATATAGCAGTTTGGGTTGGCATTTGTGTTCCCTTAGGGTCTACATGACGTCTGCCCAGGCTCTTCTGGCTTTCATAGTCTCTGGTGAGAAATCTGGTATAATTCTGATAGGTCTAACTTTATATGTTACTTGACATTTTTCCCTTACTGCTATTAATATTCTTTCTTTGTTTAGTACATTTGGTGTTTTAATTATTATGTGACTGGATGAATTTCTTTTCTGGTCAAATCTATTTGGAATTCTGTAGGCTTCTTGTATGTTCATGGACATATCATTCTTTAGGTTAGGGACGTTTTCTTCCATAATTTTGTTGAAGACATTTACTGGCCCTTTAAGTTGGAGACCTTCACTCTCTTCTATGCCTATAATCCTTAGGTTTGGTCTTCTCATTTTGTCCTGGATTTGCTGAATATTTTGGGTCAGGAGCTTTTTGCATGTTTCATTTTCTTTGACTATTGTATCAATGCTTTCTATGGTATCCTCTGCATCTGAGATTCTCTCTTTCATCTTTTGTATTCTGTTGTTGATGCTTGGATCCATGACTCCTGATTTCTTTCCTTAGGTTTTCTATGTCCCGAGTTGTCTTCCTTTGTGATTTCATTATTGTTTCTACCTCCTTCTTTAGATCCTGAATGGCTTTGTTTAATTCCTTCACCTGTTTTGTTGTGTTTTCCCTTAGTTCTTCTAGGGCTTCTCACTGTTTACTTGTGTTCTCTTGTATTTCTTTAAGGGAGCAATTTATGCCCTTCTTGAAGCCCTCCATGATGCCCTCCATCAGCATCATGACCTGTGATTTTAAATTCAAATCTTGCTATCCTGGTATGTTGGGGTATCCAGGACTTGCTGTTGTGGGAGAATTGGGTTCGGATGATGCCATATTGTCTTCATTGTGTTAGCAACATTCCTACAATTGCCTTTTGCCATCTGGTTATCTCTGGTGTTAGTTGGGCCTGCCTTCACTGGCTTCAGCTTGCCCCTCCTGTGTGTGTGCCTATAGGCCTATCTCAGCAACCCTGGGTGAGCTGCTTTCTCCTGGCACAAATTGCTGTGGTGTTGCAGAGTTCCTGGGTGCAGTTGGAGTCCTGGTGCGGTATGTCCCAAGTGATCCTCTACTCTGGTGAAACCTGCCTACCAATCTGTTGCACATTCACAGAAGCAAAAATGGCAGCAGAGACCCACTCTCTTGTAGTTCTATTTGGGTATGTACCTCAGCTCTGGATGCAGGCTGTGCTGGCTGTCTCCTCCTCACTGGTTGCTGGATGTATAGCTGGCTTTCTGCACTGCTTGGAGATGGTGTGCTGTGGCCAAGGGTGTTGCTGATCCAGAGGTGGAGATCAAAAGGCTCTTCCCAGAGGCCTCTGGACTGGATCCTCCACTCTGCAGGACCAGACTCAACCTGTGCAGGCTGCCTCTTCCTAGCTGGCTGCTGAGTGTACCTGCTTAACACTATTTTTGAGACACAAATATGGACCTAACTTGTTCTGGATACTGGAGAGATATCAGAAACCAAGTGTAAAAACATAATTTTATATTGAAGAAATTAGAAAACATTAGTAATCCGGAAGGAGGCAGGTGGTGCTTCCGGGCGGCCAACGGGAGAGGTCAGTGTGCTCCAGTGAACCCAGCAGGCCCCAGCGGGAGCCTTCAGGCACCTGCTTTGGGATCTGAACAGCCTGGGCCGCAGCGCTCGGTCTCCAGGAGGTGCGGGGGACCCGTTGTGCGCCCAGAGGCAGTCTGGGAGCTCACAGCACAGCTCGTTCCAGCTTGGGCTTCGGTCCTGAGGCCTCTGGTGGTAACCCTCCGACCACTCCACTTCTGGATCCAGATCGGCCTGAGGAGCAGTGCCACATCTCCAGGTCCTGAAGGAGGCAGGTGGTGCTTCCGGGCTGCCAACGGGAGAGGTCAGTGTGCTCCGGTGAACCCAGCAGGCCCCAGCGGGAGCCTTCAGGCACCTGCTTTGGGATCTGAACAGCCTGGGCCGCAGCGCTCCGTCTCCAGGAGGTGCGGGGGACCCGGTGTGCGCCCAGAGGCAGTCTGGGAGCTCACAGCACAGCTCGTTCCAGCTTGGGCTTCTGTCCTGAGGCCTCTGGTGGTAGCCCTCCGACTTCTCCTCTTCCGGATCCAGATCGGCCTGAGCAGCAGTGCCACATCTCCAGGTCCTGAAGGAGGCAGGTGGTGCTTCCGGGCGGCCAGCGGGAGAGAGCCTAGATTTCGGTCCTGAGGCCTCTGGCAGTAGCCTCTACGCTTCCGGATCCAGATCAGCCTGAGCTGCAACACCACATCTCCTAAGTCCTGAAAGAGGCAGGTGGGGCTTCCAGGCGGCCAGCAGGGAGAAGTCGGTGTGCTCCAGTGAATCCAGCGGGCCCCAGCAGGAGCCTTGAGGTGTCTGCTTCGGGGTCTAAACAGCCTGGACAACAACACCATGTCTCCAGGCAGTGCAGGAGGTAAGCTGTGCATCAGAGGCCACCTGGGAAGGGGCAGCTTGCTCTGGTGAGTCCAGCATTGACAACACCAACTAACACCAGTAAGAACTAGATGGCAAAAGGCAGACGCAGGAACGTCACTAACAGAAATCAAGGCAATATGGCAACATCTGAACCCAATTCTCCTTTACCAGCATGTCCTGGATACCCCATCACACCAGTAAAACAAGATTTGGATTTAAAATCACTGGTCATGATGCTGGTACAGGAACACATGAAGGACATACTTAAAGAATTTCAGGAGAAAATGGATCAAAAGTTAGAAGCCCTTGCAAGGGAAACACAAAAATCATTGAAAGAAATCCAGGAGAATACAAAAGCCAATAAGGAGGAAACACAAAAAACACTTAAAGAAATACAGGAGAACTTTGGTCAACAGGCTGCGGTCATGAAAGAGGAAACACAAAAATCTCTTAAAGAATTACAGGAAAGCACAAACAAGCAAGTGAAGGAGCTAAGCAAAACAATCCAGGATCTAAAATCAGAAGTAGAAACAACTAAGAAAACTCAAAGGGAGACAACTTTGGAGATAGAAAGCCTTGGGAAGAAATCAGTGGACATAGATGCAAATATCAACAACAGAATACAAGAGATAGAAGAAAGAATCTCAGACGCTGAAGATACCATAGAAACCATGGACTCAACAGTTAAAGAAAATGCAAAAAGCAAAAAGCTTGTAACCCAAAATATCCAGGAAATCCAGGACACAATGAGAAGACCAAACCTAAGGATTATAGGCATAGATGAGAGTGAAGATTTACAACTTAAAGGGCCAGCAAATATCTTCAATAAAATTATGGAAGAAAACTTCCCTAACCTAAAGAGAGAGATGCCGATGAATATACAAGAAGCCTACAGAACTCCAAACAGACTGGACCAGAACAGAAATACTTCCCGTCACATAATAATCAGAACACCAAATGTTCTAAACAAAGAAAGAATATTAAAGGCAGTAAGAGAAAAAGGCCAAGTAACATATAAAGGAAGACCTATCAGAATCACAGTAGACTTTTCACCTGAGACTATGAAGGCTAGAAGGTCCTGGGCAGATCTCATGCAGACTCTAAGAGAACACAAATGCCAACCAAAACTACTATATCCAGCAAAACTCTCAATCACCATAGATGGAGAAACTAAGATATTTCATGACAAAACCAAGTTTACCCAATATCTATCCACAAACCCAGCCCTACAAAGGATAATAGGAGGAAAACACCAATACAAGGAGGGAAACTTCACCCTGGAAAAAGCAAGAAAGTAACCTTTCATCAAACCCAAAAGAAGTTAAGCAATCAAATTTATAAAATAACGTCAAAAATGACAGGAAGTAACAATCACTATTCCTTAATATCTCTTAACATCAATGGATTCAATGCCCCAATAAAAAGACATAGACTAACTGACTGGATACGTAAACAGGACCCTACATTTTGCTGCTTACAGGAAACACACCTAAGGGTCAAAGACAAACACTACCTTAGAGTAAAAGGCTGGAAGACAATTTTACAAGCAAATGGTCTCAGGAAACAAGCTGGAGTAGCCATTTTAATATCAGATAAAATTGACTTTCAACCCAAAGTCATCAAAAGAGACCCAGAGGGACACTTCTTGCTGGTCAAAGGAAAAATACAACAAGAAGAACTCTCAATCCTGAACATCTATGCTCCAAATGCAAGGGCACCCTCATTCGTAAAAGAAACTTTATTAAAGCTCAAAGCACACATGGCACCTAACACAATAATTGTGGGTGACTTCAACACTGCACTTTCCTCAATGGACCGATCAGGAAAACAGAAACTAAACAGGGACATAATGAAATTAATTGAAGCTTTGGACCAATTAGATTTAACAGATATATATAGAACATTCTATCCTAAAGCAAAAGAATATACCTTTTTCTCAGCACCTCATGGTACCTTCTCCAAAATCGACCATATAATTGGTCACAAGACAGACCTCAACAAATATAAGAAGATCGAACTAATCCCATGTCTCCTATCAGATCACAATGGAGTAAAAGTGGTCTTCAATAGCAACAAAAACAACAGAAAACCCACATATACGTGGAAACTGAATAATATTCTACTCAATGATACATTGGTCAAGGAAGAAATAAAGAAAGAAATTAAAGACTTTTTAGAACACAATGAAAATGAAAACACAACATACCCAAATATATGGGACACAATGAAAGCAGTGCTAAGAGGAAAACTCATAGCCCTGAGTGCCTCCAAAAAGAAAATGGAGAGAGCTTACATTACCAGCTTAATGACACACCTGAAAGCCCTGGAACAAAAAGAAGCTATTTCACCCAGGAGGAGTAGAAGGCAGGAAATCATCAAACTCAGGGCTGAAATCAATCAAGTAGAAACAAAGAGAACCATACAAAGAATCAACAAAACCAGGAGCTGGTTCTTTGAGAAAATCAACAAGATAGATAAACCCTTAGCCAGACTGACCAAAGGGCACAGAGAAAGTATCCAAATTAACAAACTTAGAAATGAAAAGGGAGATATAACAACAGAAACTGAGAAAATCCAAAAAATCATCAGATCCTACTACAAGAGCCTGTACTCAACACAACTGGAGAATCTGGAGGAAATGGACAATTTCCTTGACAGATACCAAATACCAAAATTAAATCAGGACCAAATAGATCATCTAAACAGTCCCATAATGCCTAAAGAAATTGAAGGAGTCATAGAAAGCCTTCCAGCCAAAAAAAGCACAGGACCAGATGGTTTCACTGCAGAATTCTATCAGACCTTCAAAGAAGAGTTAACACCAATACTCTTCAAATTATTCCACAAAATAGAAACAGAAGGAACACTACCCAATTCCTTCTACGAAGCCACAATTACTCTGATACCAAAACCACACAAAGATCCAACAAAGAAAGAGAACTTCAGACCAATTTCCCTTATGAACATCGATGCAAAAATACTCAATAAAATTCTTGCCAACCGAATCCAAGAACACATTAAAACGATCATCGAACATGATCAAGTAGGCTTTATCCCGGGAATGCAGGGTTGGTTCAATATATGGAAATCCATCAATGCAATCCACTACATAAACAAACTCAAAGAACAAAACCACATGGTCATTTCATTGGATGCTGAAAAAGCATTTGACAAAATTCAGCATCCTTTCATGCTTAAAGTCTTAGAGAGAACAGGAATTCAAGGCCCATACCTAAACATAGTAAAAGCAATATACAGCAAACCGGTAGCCAGCATCAAAGTAAATGGAGAGAAACTTGAAGCAATCCCACTAAAATCAGGGACTAGACAGGGCTGCCCCCTCTCTCCTTATCTTTTCAATATTGTACTTGAGGTACTAGCTCGGGCAATTCGACAACATAAGGAGGTCAAAGGGATACAAATTGGAAAGGAAGAAGTCAAACTATCATTATTTGCAGACGACATGATAGTCTACCTAAGTGACCCAAAAAACTCCACTAGAGAGCTCCTACAGCTGATAAACAACTTCAGCAAAGTGGCAGGTTATAAAATCAACTCCAGCAAATCAGTGGCCTTCCTATACTCAAAGGATAAGCAGGCTGAGAAAGAAATTAGGGAAATGACCCCCTTCACAATAGCCACAAGCAGTATAAAGTATCTTGGGGTGACTCTTACCAAACATGTGAAAGATCTGTATGACAAGAACTTCAAGACTCTGAAGAAGGAAATGGAAGAAGACCTCAAAAAATGGGAAAACCTCCCATGCTCATGGATCGGTAGAATCAATATAGTTAAAATGGCCATTTTGCCAAAAGTAATCTACAGATTCAATGTAATACCCATCAAAATCCCAACTCAATTCTTCACAGAGTTAGAAAGAGCAATTATCAAATTCATCTGGAATAACAAAAAACCCAGGATAGCTAAAACTATTCTCAGCAACAAAAGAAATTCTGGGGGAATCAGTATCCCTGACCTCAAGCAATACTACAGAGCAATAGTGTTAAAAACTGCATGGTATTGGTACAGTGACAGGCAGGAGGATCAATGGAACAGGATTGAAGATCCAGAAATGAACCCACACATCTATGGCCACTTGATCCTCGACAAAGAGGCTGAAAACATCCAATGGAAAAAAGATAGCCTTTTCAACAAATGGTGCTGGTTCAACTGGAGGTCAGCATGCAGAAAAATGCGAATTGATCCATCCTTGTCTCCTTGTACTAAGCTCAAATCCAAATGGATCAAGGACCTCCACATAAAGCCAGACACTCTGAAGCTAATAGAAAAGAAACTGGGGAAGGCCCTTGAGGACATCGGTACAGGGAGAAAGTTTCTGAACAGAACACCAATAGCGTATGCTCTAAGAGCAAGAATTGACAAATGGGACCTCATAAAATTACAAAGTTTCTGTAAGGCAAAGGACACCATCAAGAGGACAAATCGGCAACCAACAAATTGGTAAAAGATCTTCACCAATCCTACATCAGATAGAGGGCTAATATCCAATATATATAAAGAACTCAAGAAGTTAGATTCCAGAAAACCAAACAACCCTATTAAAAAATGGGGTACAGAGTTAAACAAAGAATTCTCACCTGAAGAACTTCGGATGGCGGAGAAGCATCTTAAAAAATGCTCAACATCATTAGTCATTAAGGAAATGCAAATCAAAACAACCCTGAGATTTCACCTTACACCAGTCAGAATGACTAAGATTAAAAATTCAGGAGACAGCAGGTGTTGGAGAGGGTGTGGAGAAAGAGGAACACTCCTCCACTGCTGGTGGGGTTGCAAATTGGTACAACCACTCTGGAAAGCAGTCTGGCGGTTCCTCCGAAAACTGGGCACTTCACTTCCAGAAGATCCTGCTATACCACTCCTGGGCATATACCCAGAGGATTCCCCACCATGTAATAAGGATACATGCTCTACTATGTTCATAGCAGCCCTATTTATAATTGCCAGGTGTTGGAAAGAACCCAGGTATCCCTCAACAGAAGAGTGGATGCAAAAAATGTGGTATATATACACAATGGAGTACTATTCAGCCATTAGAAACAACGAATTCATGAAATTCTTAGGTAAATGGATGGAGCTAGAGAACATCATACTGAGTGAGGTAACCCAGACTCAAAAGGTGAATCATGGTATGCACTCACTAATAAGTGGATATTAACCTAGAAACCTAGATTACCCAAAACATAATCCACACATCAAATGAGGTACAAGAAGAAAGGAAGAGTGGCCCCTTGTTCTGGAAAGACTCAATGAAGCAGTATTCAGCAAAACCAGAACGGGGAAGTGGGAAGGGGTGGGTGGGAGGACAGGGGGAGAGAAGGGGGCTTACGGGACTCTTTGGGAGTGGGGAAATCATTTGAAATGTAAATAAAAAATATATCGAATAAAAAAAAGATTCAAAAAAAAAGAAAAAAAAAGAAAACATTAGTAAACAGCAAGTGGCTTAGGACAGGAATGCCTCTGTTCTTTGGACAGGACCTTTCACATCTAACCCCACTAGACACATATGAATGATAAATATCTGCCCATTAACTTGAAATGAGAAATGTACAAGGTGTGAACACAGAAGAACTTCATCATGGGAGGAAAAGGCTTACTCAAGACTTGGACATGATTTTTTGCTACTAGTCCAGTAAAAACTCTCTATTAGTTATCATACAAAAATATTCATTTTTCACTATGTTTCTGCACTCAATAACAAACCAGTGCAATATTGCTCAATGGGTTTACTCTGAATTTATAATTAGAGTAAAGCTATATCCCAGAGGGGCTCCGTGAGCCTTAGCAGAGCTTAACGAAACCAACTTCAATAAAACAGAAGGGATGGTGCTACTGAGCTATGTCCAATAAATCACAGAGTCTATTAGCTGACACTAGTTTATAATTTCAAACACAGGGATAAAATTATTCACAATGGGTGCTTTAAATTGGGTAAAAAAGTCTGGGTTCCAAATTCTGAGTGCAGCAAATCCATCCAGAATAAAAACAGAAAACTATCTTGGCAGTAATAGCTTTGGGGAGTTGCTTTTAACCCTGCTTAATGAACCAATATAAAATGTTTAAGGGCACACCAATGCAAGAAGTTAAACTGATTGGACCTGCATTTTAAGGCTTGATGAAACACTGGCCCTAAACATCACAGATTGATTTTCAAAGAAAAAAATTAGGATTTATTTCACATGGATCAGAAGTGGGGATCTCCATTGGGACCTATGTGTAAATTATGCATATATGACGCTAGCAATCACTGGTACTACTGGTAGCTAGAATCGTCTCTCCACCACACTCTTTTCTTATTATTATTAGATATTTTCTTTATTTACATTTCAAATGTTATTCCCTTTCCTGGTTTCCCCTCCAAAAACAACCTGGAGCTGAATATAGCTGTCACCTCGGAGGATCTGCCAGTGCATGAGAAATACAGAGGGGGACACTCTCAACCAGCCATTGAGCTGAGCACAAGGACCCCAATGGAGGAGCTAGAGAAATGACCCAAGGAGCTGAAGGAGTTGGCCTAGCCATAGGAGTCACCAAAGAGTACCCATGACTCCAGACACATAGGCAGCAGTGGATGGCCTTGTTAGAAACCAAAGGGAGGAGAGGTCCTTGGTCTTGGAAAGACCTGATGTCTTAGTGTAGAGGAAGACCATGGCAGGGAAGGGGAAGAGGGTTGATTGGGGAAGGGGAGAGGGTTGACTGGGGAAGGGGAGATGGCTTATGGGATTTTCAGGGCAGGGGGGAACCAGGAAAGGGGACATTTGAAATAAATAAGAATATATCTAATAAAAAAACCTATCCCATCTTCCCCCCCCACCCCGCTCACCAACCTACCCACTCCCTCTTTCTTGCCCTGACATTCCCCTACACGGGGACATTGAGTCTTCTCAGGACTAAGGACCTTTCCTCCCTTTGATGTGCAACAAGGTCGTCCTCTACTACATATGCCACTAGATCCATGGATCCCTCCATGTGTACTCTTTGGCTGGTGGTTTAGTCCCTGGGAGCTCTGGGGGTACTGGTTGGTTCATTTCATTGTTCCTCCTATGGGATTGCAAGCTCCTTCAACTCATTCAGTCCTTTCTTTAACTCCTCCACTGGGGACTCTGTGCTCAGTTCAATGGTTGGCTGAGAGCATCCATCTCTGTATTTATCAGGTACTGCAGAGCCTCTCAGAAGACAGTTATATCAGGCTCCTGTCAGTAAGCACTTGTTGGCATCCACAATAGTGTCTGGGTTTGGTGACTGTATATAGGATGGATCCCACTTTCATGAGGAATCACTCCCCTCTCCCTCAGGTCTTCTCACCTTTTATCTATGCACTCATTTTCATATGGTCTCTGGTACTGCCCACCGCATCTCCATGTTAAAATTTCAGCACAACATGGAAACATGTTTCCTCAAAGGCACAGTCATCAAGAGCAGTGAGTGTGTGGGTCTGGTTGTGAGAGTTTGTAAATCAGCACACCTAGACCTTTGGGAGAGTGTAGAAAGGAGGCCGAAGAGAGTAGACTCATAGAGAAAACTCCAGCTCCATTAACTAGCAGAGCACTGCAAAAGGTTTGCAGAAAAGACAATAGATGGTGGATATTGGATGTCCCTGTAGCAGAAAGCTTGGGAGTCAGGTCGGATCACTCCTATCTTCTTGATATTTAGAAATTTTTGCATATAGGTAGTTTGTTTTAGTGCTACTAAATATTCTAGCTAAACCTCCTTGAATTGGGATTGGGGACCAAAACCGCATCCTAAGACTAAACTTAAGAAATAACTTTATTTAACCTTGATGACTTTTTCTAAGTCACTCTATATCATCTACATCATCCCATATTATAGCAAATAAATCCCAGAAGCTGGCATGGCTAGAGGGAGCTGTCATCCGGCCCTGTGGGCTTCCCCTGCGATGATGATAAAACAGAAGTGTCAGTGAGTGACCTGTTTTAATATAGCCATTAGAGTTTTGGGAGAATTTTTAAATAGAAATTTGGGAAGAAATAACATGAAGATATATTTATATGCACATTTATACATATGGAAAGAGTCGTAATGAAAACTGAAATAGCTTGGTTTATAAATGCATGCTTAGAAAAGAATAAAGGACAAAATGGAGCAAGAGAAGGCAAACAATTACAACTATGAACTGGATACTTCGTTTTGAGACAAAATTCACTGTCAGAGTGACTATTTACATTGTGGATAGAGAAAAGTGTGAATCCAAGCCTATGTAGACCTGAACATTATGCATAAGGCACTCTACTGGGTGCTGTTGGGATATATAAAGAAATTTCTTACATATTCTGTATGTAAAGAGATTTTCTTGAAGAATTTTTGCAATAAAGCAGGAGAATGAAGTGCACAGAGAGATCATCACTTACAAGTAGTGCACTGATCCAAACAGGTCAATCTAGTTTTTTAAAGAATAGGATTTTCCTATTGGGGGGATACAGAATAAAAGAAATGATACACAGTTATACATAGAAATTTTATCACTGAAAAATTCAAACTACAAAGGGGAATGGATAGAGGCTATAGTGTAAGTTAACTAGAAATTTAACTTATACCTATAAATGCCAAACTCTTATCCTAATCCTATGCTTATTTAGAATTAACATTAGCATAATGTGGCTGGTTGGGTATTCTTTCTTTCAAACCTTTTACCATAAGTATATCTAAGAAGATTAATGGTCTCCAAACATGATAGGCCAGCCATAACCTGTTACTTAAAGTAGATTTAAGGCCAGGGAAATAGTTAAATCATTAAAGCACTTGGTATGTAAAACAATAATCAGAGTTTGTGTCTCCAGCACCCACATTAAAAACCAAGTTCATGCTGCAATCCCAGTGCTGATAAAGGACTCTCTGGGCTTGTTGGTACCAATCTAGTGAAATAGGTAAGTTTTGTGTTCAGTGGGGGTCACAAAAGAAGGTGCTAAGCAGCAGAACAGGATACTGGGAATCAGCTTCTGGCCTATCCATACATACACATGTGAATGAACATACAATAATATTACCTGCAGATAAACACACACACACACACAGTATTTGATGCTAAATAATGATTTTTGCCTTCTAAGATTTGATTCTAGGTTTTTTGTTTGTTTGTTTTTTGGTTTGATTTTTTTATTTTTTTATTAGATATATTCTTTGTTTACATTTCAAATGTTATCCCGTTTCCTGTTCTCCCACCCCAAAAATCCCATAACCCATCTCCACTCCCCATGTTCCCCAATCAACCCACTCCTGCTTCCCTGTCCTGGCATTCCCCTATACTGCAGTATCCAGCCTTCCCAGGACTGAGACTCTCTCCTCCCTTTGACATCCAACAAGGCCATCCTCTGCTGCCTATGCATCTGGAGCCATGGGTAACTCCACGTATACACTTTGGTTGATGGTTTAGTCCCTGGGAGCTCTGGGGGTACTGGGTGGCTTATATTGTTCCTCCTATGGCCTTCAAACTCCTTCAGTTCCTTGAGTTCTTTCTCTAGCTCCTCCACTGGGGACCCTGTACTCAGTTAAAAGGCTGGCTGAGAATGTCCCCCTCTGTATTTGTCATGCACTAGAAGAGCCTCACAGATGAGAGCTGTATCAGGCTCTGGTCAGCAAGCACTTGTGGACATCCACAATAGTGTCTGGGTTTTGTAACAGTATATGGAATGGATCCCTAGGTGGGGCAGTCTCTGGATGGTCTTTTCCTAGACTCTGCTCCACACCTTGTTTCTGTATCTCCATCTGTGGGTATTTTGTTCCCTCCTCTAAGAAGGAACAGAGTATCCACACTTTCTTCTTCCTTCTTCTTGAGCTTCATGTGATCTGTGAATTGTGTCTTGGATATTCCAAGCTTCTAAGCTAATATCCACTTATCAGTGAGTGCATACCATGTGTGTTCTTTCATGATTAGGTTACCTCACTCACGATGTTTTTTTCCAGTTCCACCCATTTGAATAAGAATTTCATGAATTCATTGCTTTAAATAGCTGAGTAGTATTCCATTGTGTAAATATACCACATCCTCTGTATCCATTCCTCCTTTGAGGGACATCTGGGTTCTTTCCAGCTTCTGGCTATTATAAATAAGGCTGCTAAGAACATAGTGGAGCATGTGTCCTTATTACATGCTGGGGAATCCTCAGCGTATATGCCCAGGAGTGGAATAGCAGGGTACTCTGGTGGTATTATGCCCAGTTTTCTGGTGGACCTACAAACTGATTTCCAGAGTGGTTGTACCATCTTACAATATCATGAGCAACGAAGGAGTGTTCCTCTTTCTCCTTGCCAGCACCTGCTGTCTCCTGGGTTTTTGATCTTAGCAGTTCTGACTGGTGTGAGGGGAAATCTCAGGGTTGTTTTGATTTACATTGCCCTGATGACTAAGGATGTTGAACATTTCTTTAGGTGCTTCTCAGCCATTTGATATTCCTCAATTAAAAATTCGTTGTTTAGTTCTGTACCCCATTTTTAATAGGGTTATTTGGTTCTCTGAAGTATAACTTCTTGAGTTCTTTACATGTATTGGATATGAGCCTTCTGTCATAAATAGGGTTATTAAAGATCTTTTCCCAATTTGTTGGTTGCCTTTTGTCCTATTGACAGAGTCCTTTGCCTTACAGAAACGTTGTAATTTTTTGAGGTCCCAGTTATGAATTCTTGATCTTAGAGCATAAGCTATTGCTGTTCTGTTAAGAAAATTTTCCCCTGTGCTCATGTGCTCAATGCTCTTCTCCAGTTTCTTTTCTTAGTTTCAGTGTGTCTGGTTTTATGTGGAGGTCCTTGATCCACTTGGATTTAAGCTTTGTACAAAGAGACAAGAATGGAGGGATTTGCATTCTTCTGTAGGTTAAGCACTAGCTGAACCTACACCATTTGTTGAAAAGACTCTGTTTTCCACTGGATGGTTTTAGCTCCTTTCAGAAGATCAAGTGGCCATAGGTGTGTGGGTTCATTTCTGGATCTTCAATTCTATTCCACTGATCTATGTGCCTGGCACTGTACCAATACCATGCAGTTTTTAACATTATTTCTCTGTTGTACTGCTTGAGGTCGGGGATACTGATTGCCCCAGAAGTTCTTTTACTGTTGAGAATAGCTTTAGTTGTCCTGGGATTTTTGTTATTCCAGATAAATTTGAGAATTGCTCTTTCTAGCTCTATGAAGAATTGAGTTAGGATTTTGATGGGGATTGCATTGAATTTGTAGATTGCTTTTGGCAAGATGGCCATTTTTACTATATTAACCCTGCCAATCCATGAGCAATGGAGATCTTTCCATCATCTGAAGTCTTCTTCAATTCCTTTCTTCAGAGACGTAAAGTTCTTGCCATACAGATCTTTCACATGTTTGGTTAGAGTCACACCAAGATGCTTTATATGTTTGTGACTATTGTGAAGAGTATCATTTCCCTAATTTCTTTCTCAACCTGTTTATCCTTTGAGTATAGGAAGGCTACTGATTTGTTTGAGTTAATTTTATATCTGGCCACTTTGCTGAAGTTGTTTATCACCTGTGGGAGTTCTCTGGTGGAGGATTTTGGGTCACATAAGTATACTATCTTATCATCAGCAAATAATGATAATTTGACTTCTTCCTTTCCAATTTGTATCACTTTGATCTATTTTGTTGTATAATTGCTCTAGCTAGAACTTCAAGCACTGTATTGAATAGATAAGGAGAGAGATGGCAACCTTATCTACTACCTGATTTTAGTGGCATTGCTTCAAGTTTTTCTCCATTTAGTTTGATGTTGGCTACTAGTTCGCTGTATATTGCTTTTAATGTTTAGGTTTGGGAATTCAATTCCTGATCTTTCCTAGACTTTTAACATGAAAGGATGCTAAATTTTGTCAAATGCTTTTTCAGCATCCAATGAAATGACCATGTGGTTTTTTCTTTGATTTTGTTTATGTAGTGGATTACATTGACGGATTTCTGTATATTGAACCATCCCTGCATCCCTTGGATGAAGCCTACTTGATCATGGTGAATTATCATGTTGATGTGTTCTTGGATTCTGTTGGCACGAATTTTATTGAGTATTTTTGCATCAATATTCATGAGGGAAATTTGCCTTAAGTTCTCTTTCTTTTTGGATCTTTGTGTGGTTTTGATAACAGCATAATTGTGGCTACATAGAACAAGTAGGGTAGTGTTGCTTCTGTTTCTATTTTGTGGAATAGTTTGAAGAGTATTGATGTTAGGTCTTCTTTGAAGGTCTAATAGAATTCTGCACTAAAACCTCTATTACTGTGCTTCTTTTGGTTAGAAGACTTTGAATGACTGCTTCTATTTCTTTAGGGGTTATGGGACTGTTTCAATGGTCTATCTGATCCTGATCTAACTTTGGTATTTGGTATCTGTATAGAAAATTATCCATTTCATCCAGATTTTACAGTTGCATTGAGTATAGGCTTTTGTAGTAGGATCTGATGATTTTTTAAATTTCCTCAGTTTCTATTGTTATATCTCCCTTTTCATTTCTGATTTTGTTAATTTGCATACTGTCTCTGTGCCCTCTGGTTAGTCTGGCTAAGGGTTTATCTCTCTTGTTGATTTTCTCAAAGACCAGCTCCTGGTTTTGTTGATTCTTTGTATAGTGTTCAGGAGTGCTGTTAAGCTGCTAGTGTATGCTCTCTCCAGCTTCCTTTTGTAGGCACTCAGAGCTATGAGTTTTCCTATTTTTTTCTTTTTTTTCTTTTTTCCATTGATATATTTTTTTATTTACATTTCAAATGATCTCCCCTTTTCTGGGTACCCACTCCCCGCAAGTCCCATAAGCCCTCTTCCCTCCCCCTGTTCCTCCATCTACCCCTTCCCAATTCCCTGTTCTGGTATTCCCCTATACTGTTGCATTGAGTCTTTCCAGAACCAGGGGCCAGTCCTCTATTCTTTTTGGACATCATTTAATATGTGGATTATGTCTTGGGTATTCAAAGTTTCTAGGCAAATATCCACTTATCTGTGAGTGCATACCATGATTGATCTTTTGAGACTGTGTTACCTCACTTAGTATGATGTTCTCCAGTTCCATCCATTTGTCTAAGAATTTCATGAATTCATTGTTTCTAATGGCTGAATAGTACTCCATTGTGTAAATATACCACATTTTTTGTATCCATTCCTCTGTTGAAGGACACCTGGGTTCTTTCCAGCTTCTGGCTACTACAAATAGGCCTGCTATGAACATAGTGGAGCATGTGTCCTTACTGCATGCTTAAGAATCCTCTGGGTATATGCTCAGGAGTGGTATAGCAGGGTCCTCAGGAAGTGTCGTGCCCAGTTTTCTGAGGAACCGCAGACTGATTTCCAAAGTGGTTGCAACATCTTGCAATCCCACCAGCAGTGGAGGAGTGTTCCTCTTTCTCCACATCCTTGCCAACACCTGCTGTCTCATGAGTTTTTGACCTTAGCCATTCTGACTGGTGTGAGGTAAAATCTCAGAGTTGTTTTGATATTCATTTCCCTAACGATTAATGATGTTGAACATTTCTTAAGGTGTTTCTCAGCCCTCCGAATTTCTTCAGGTGAAAATTCTTTGTTTAGCTCTGTACCCCACTTTTTAATGGGGTTATTTGGTTCTCTGGGTTCTACCTTCTTGAGTTCTTTGTATATATTAGATATTAGCCCTCTGTTGGATTTAGGGTTGGTGAAGATTCTTTCCCAATCTGTTGGTTGACGTTTTGTCCTTTTGACAGTGTCCTTTGCCTTACAGAAACTTTGTAGTTTTATGAGGTCCCATTTGTCAATTCTTGATCTTAGAGCATAAGCTATTGGTGTTCTAGTCAGGAACTTTTCCCCTGTGCCCATGTCCTCTTTCTTTTCTATTAGTTTCAGTGTGTCAGGTTTTATCTGGAGGTCCTTGATCCATTTGGAGTTGAGCTTGGTACAAGGAGATAAGAATGGATCGATTCGCATTCTTCTGCATGCTGACCTCCAGTTGAACCAGCACCATTTGTTGAAAAGACTATCTTTTTTCCACTGGATGCTTTCAGCTCCTTTGTTGAAGATCAAATGACCATAGGTGTGTTGGTTCATTTCTGGGTCTTCAATCCTATTCCATTGATCTGCTTGCCTGACATTGTACCAATACCATGCAGTTTTTAGAGTTTTCCTCTTAGCACTGCTTTCATTGTGTCCCATATATTTGGTTATGTTGTGCCTTCATTTTCATTAAATTCTAAAAAGTCTTAGATTTTTTTCCTTATTTCTTCCTTGACCAAGATATCGTTGAGTAGGGCATTATTCAGTTTCCATGTGTATGTGGGCTTTCTGTTGTCTATGTTGCTATTGAAGACCACCCTTACTCCATAGCGATCTGATAGAAGGCATGGATAATTTCAATCTCCTTATATCTGTTGAGATTTGTTTTGTGACCAATTATATGGTCAGTTTTGTAGAAGGTACCATGAGGTGCTGAGAAGAAGGTATATTCTTTTGATTTAGGATGAAATGTTAAATCCTTTTGGTCTATAACTTGATTTAGTTTCACAGTGTCTCTGTTTATTTTGTGTTTCCCTGATCTGTCTGTTGAGGAGAGTGGGATGTTGAACTCACCCACAATTATTGTGTGAGGTGCAATGTGTGCTTTGAGCTTTAGTAAATGTGGGTGCCCTTGCATTTGGAGCATAGGTGTTCAGAACTGAGATTTCTTCTTGATAGATTTTTCCTTTGATGAGTATGAAGCTTCCTTCTGTGTCTTTTTTGATAACATTTGGTTGAAGTCAATTCTATCTGATATTAGAATGGCAACTCCAACTTGTTTCCTGGGACCATATGCTTGGAATATTGTTTTCCAGCCTTTTACTCTGAGGCAGTGTTTGTGCATTTACTGAATGCACTAAATGTTGGGTCCTGTTTACATATCCAGTCTGGCAGTCTATGTCTTTTTATTGGGGAGTTGAATCCATTGATATTAAAAGATATTAAGAAATAGTGATTGTTGCTTCCTATTATTTTTTATGTTATTTTTATGTTTGTGTAATTATATTCTTTTAGGTTTATTGAAAGAAAATTACTATTTTCCTTTTTCTAGAGTATAGTTGCCTTCCTAATATTGGTGTTTTCCATCTATTATCCCTTGATAAAAAAAAATGGTGTTTCCATCTATTATCTTCTTGCTTTCATGGTCTCTGGTGAGAAATCTGGTGTAATTCTGATAGGTCTGCCTTTTATGTTACTTTGCCTTTTTCCCTTACTGCTTTTAATAATCTTTCTTTATTTAGTGCATTTGGTGTTTTGATTATTATGTGTCAGAAGAATTTCTGTTCTGGTTCAGTCTGTTTGGAGTTCTGTAGGCTTCTTGTATGTTCATGGGCATCTCTCTCTTTAAGTTAGGGAAGTTTTCTTCTATAATTTTGTTGAAGATATCTACTGGCCCTTTAAGATGGAAATGTTCACTCTCTTCTATACCTATAATCCTTAGGTTTGGTCTTCTCATGGTGTCCTGGATTTCCTGAATGGTTTGGGTTATAAGCTTTTTGCATTTTTCATTTTCTTTGACTGTTGATTCACTGCTTTCTATGGTATCTTCAGCACCTGAGATTCTTTCTTCTACCTCTTGTATTCTGTTTTTGATGTTTGCATCTATGACTCCTGATTTATTTCCAAGGTTTCCTACCTCCAGAATTATCTCCCTTTGTAATTTATTTGTTGTTTCTATGTCCACATTTAGATCCTGGATGGTTTTGTTCAGTTCCTTCACTTGAATGTTTGTGTTTTCCTGTAATTCTTTAAGGGATTTTGTGTTTCCTCTTTAAGGACTTCTACCTGTTGTCCCATGTTCTTTTATATTTCTTTAAGGGATTTTTGTGTTTCATTTTTAAGGGCTTCTACCTGCTGACTTGTGTTCTCCTGTGTTTCTTTAAAGGAGTTATTTATGTCCTTCTTGAAGTTCTCTATCAGGATCATGAGATGTGATTTAAATCCAGATCTTGCTTTTCTGGTGTGTTGGGGTATCCAGGACTTGCTGTTGTGGGAGAACTTGGTTCAGATGTTGCCATGTTGCCTTCGTTCCTGTTGGTAATGTTCTTGCATTTGCCTTTTGCCATTTTGTTATCTCTGGTATTAGCTGGTGTTGCTGTCTCTGACGTGGCTTATCTGTCCTGCAAGCCTCTGTATCTGTGTTCCTGGAAGACCCATTCTCTCTGTATACACAGGTATGTAGGTGCTCATGCAAGACCAGTTCTCTTGTGGATGTGTTTTGGTATGTAACTCTGTGACCCCAAACAGCTCTGGGTGTGGACAGAAATTGGAAGACTCCTGTCCCAGGCTACTCCTAAGCTCTTGTGTCCTAGGGTTTCTGGCTGTTTCCTCTGAGCAGCAGGTGTGGTTCTACCTGTGCTGTCTGGCCTCTCTGCACTCCTGGGTGGTTAGCTACCTCCCAGAGCCACTTGGATATGACATGCTGTGGCCGAGGATGGTCCCAAGCCAGAGACAGAAACCAGAGGGTTCCTAGCACACTGTGGCAGAGGATCCAAGATTTGATTCTAAATAATACTATTACCTTATGGGATTTGATTTAGTAAATTTGAACTATTTCTGACTGATGGGCAAGCATATTGCCCTATGTTCTCCATAATGTTATCAAAATTTGGTATTGAAGGTTGGCAAGATGGTTCAGAAGATAAAGGCTTTTGCTACCAAGCAAGAGATCAATCTTAAGGACCCATATAGGGAAGGAGGGAACTGACTCCATCAAATTGTCCTCTGACTGCCTCACAAATGCCCTAGCATACCCAGACCCTTATCTACCCAACACACATAAATAAATACATGTCATTAAGAAACAACAACAGCAATAATAAGAAACTGAATAATACCTCCATAATGTGTAGAATATAATGACAGAGAAATGCAAAAGTGCTGTAGTTCCCAACTGCATATAAATCGATACAAAGATATCTGACCTCTCCCAAGCTGCATCCAGAGGGTAAAACATACATGGCCTGCATAAAAAAAATTTACATTAGTAGAGGAATTTTCCTGTCATAAGATTTTTGAAGAGAAAAATCTTGCCCCAAATCATTGACCACTTGCCAAACCCCATCAACCATCCAAATTCTACTGCTGACCTACCTGTAGTTCCATAGATGTAAGAAGTTTTGTTTGAATAAAAACTGCAATGGTGTGCCTGCAGTCTATGAGACTGGAGTTATTGAGGTCTTACAGTTATTGAGGTAGGTTTTGAGTCTCTTTACTTCAAAGCAGAATTTCCCTGTTATTAAATGATGAGCAGTCCTGAAATAAATAATATGAGAATAGAGAGAATTTGAGGTATGCTAATATGATATCAATTCTCTGGAAATGTATTTTAATTCTGTAGTTTTATTTTTAATAATAAAGCAATTTTACCATATATTATCGATGTACTTAGAATGTGATGTTGATAGCAGCCTTATTTATAATAGCCAGAAGCTGGAAAGAACCCAGATGTCCCTCAAAGGAGGAATGGATACAGAAAATGTGGTATATTTACACAATGGAATACTACTCAGCAATTAGAAACAATGAATTCACAAAATTTTTAGGCAAATGGTTTGATCTGGAAAATATCATCCTAAGTGAGGTAACCCAATCACAAAAGAATACACATGGAATGCAATCTCTGATAAGTGGATATTAATTAGCCCAGAAGCCCTGAATACCCAAGGCACAAATTGCATAACAAATGACTCCCATGAAGAAGTATGGAGAGGGATCTGATCCTGGAAAGGATTGATCTAGCATTGGAGGGGAATATAAGGACAAAGAAAAAGGAGGGAGGTGATTGGAGAAGGGATGGAGAGAAGAAGGTTTATGGGACATATGGGGAGGGGGGATCCGGGAAAGGGGAGACCATTTGGAATGTAAACAAAGAATATAGAAAATAAAAATATTAAAAAAAAAAAAAGAATGTGATGTTGAAGTGATTCTCAGTCCATTTGTCCATATAGCAGCTTGGTATAAATAAGAAAAAATATGTCTTTGATACTCAAGGCAATTTATGTTGCTCTATAAAATTATTATAGTAATCATGTTAGAAAAAAATCATATTAAATATATAGACAATATCTGAGATGTAAATGGTCATTTTCACAGATCATGCCATTGTGTATGTATGTGTGTGTGTGATATGAGCCTCAGCTCAGCATGTAAAAGAAATAAAAACTAAACATTAGACTATTTCACAATCCTACAGAGACCCACAGCCAGACATTACACAGAGAGGAGTCCTTGGAACACACAGCTCTAAATGGGTTATCTCCATCAAATTTCTCCCCTCAGAGTTCAGGCAAGCCCACAGAAGAGGAGACAGAAAAGATGGAAGCCTCTGAATCAACTAAGCAATGTTCATATGAACTCACAGAGGGTGGAGCAGCAAGCACACGGCCTGCACAGGTCTGAACCAGCTCCTCTATGTATATATTATAGCTTCCAGCTTAGTATCTTTATGGGACTCCTAAGTTTGGGAAAGAGTAGGTCTGTAATTCTTGTGCCTGCTCTTGGGGCTCTTTTCCTTCTGCTGGTTTGCCTTGTGTGATGGAATTTTTTTTTAATCTTAATATATTTTACTTTGTCATATTTGTTTATTTTAATTTCTTAAAAGCCTATTCTTTTCATATTTGAAAAGTGCAGGCCCAGCAGTGTCCATCTCTGCATTTTGATCATGGGAGCATGCCTGGAAGATGATGGTAAGTTAGGCGAGGGAGAGGAAGAAGTAGCTGACCATAAGAAATCAAACTTGTCAGGTGAGTTCCTTGTCCAGCATAGTTCTGTTCCTCTGTAAAAGAATCTGTTCCAAAAATAATCTATAATTTTTATTAGAGTGGTTGTAATAGACTTTGAAGGCCTTAGAACTAAATAGGGTTAGGGAAAGATCAATAGATGTGTCACCTGCTTACATCACTACTTACAATATGGGTGCTTATAGAACAGTTTCATAAATGCTTGTGAGAAGATAATTGAAACAGAGGAATGAAAAGGGACAGAATTGATTTAAAATCAAAGCATAGCAAAATGAGGTTATAGTGTCTCAGCAATAGATGAACTTTTAGAATTAGACGTAATATTTTAGATCAAAATGTTCATTGAATGAATAAGTGGCAAACTGCATGAAAAAGTAAATGGATTAACAGAGTGGGCCATAGCAATGCCAATTAAAAATTAACTAATTGACTTTATAAGTTTCAATTGCTACAAAATTGGTGGGAAATTGGCCAGAGAAGCCAACAAAATGAGTGAACATTTAGCACAAAGCCTCTGCCCATAATGCTTGATTAGAACCAGGAAATATAAAGCTTGTCCTTAGTGTTTGATACATCCTCACACTGTGAAACTTGGGAAACAGAAACAAAATAAGTCTTAATGAAACAAATAACAAAATACAGTCATATAAGTGTTACATGCCATGGTTGTCTCTGGAGGGGCACTGCCATGACCTTACACATACAGAGGCTGATGCTAGCAGCCAACTATTGGTCTGGGCGTGGGATCCCCAATGCAGGAATTGGAGGGTGGTCTGGAGGAGCTGAAGGGGTTTACAGCCCCATGGGAAGAACAATGATGATGGCCACCCAAACGCCCCAGAGACTCCCAGGGACTGAACCATCAACCAAGAGGTGCACATGGTTCCAGCCAAAAATGTGGCAGAGGAAGGCCTTGTCAGGCATCAGTGGGAGGAGTGGTCCTTGGTCAGGTGAAGGCTCAATAAAACCCCAACAAAGGGAAATCGAGGGAGTGGGGGAGATGTGGAAGTGGATCAGGTGGAGGGGCATATACTTGGAGGCAGGGCATGGGAGGAGGGGTTGGGAGTTTTCGGGGAGGGAGAAACCGAGAAATATTTTACCATTTGAAATGTAAATGAAGATTATATTCAATAAAAAATGAGAAAAAAAGAACTCTGTGTCTTGCATAAAATTTTAGGAGATTGGGGCTTTTAGGATTGTGGAGCATCATCAAGTACTAGCACACTTGCACATTTCCACTGCATACCTCTGGAATGTGGCTCTTAACTTTCTCTTCCATGATAGCCATTCATGTTAATGTTAAATCAGCTGAATTTGGGGAACAGAGGGAGAAAGAACAAGGATATTCATCAACTACCAGTTAAGACATTTCTTCAAAGCCACTACACAACACTTCTACATCTCTCCACTGGTCCCATGGTTATACTTAAGTGTTGGAGTACCCTTGTCTTTATTCTAAGTTTCACGCCTGACCAATAATCTGACTTTATCAGCATTCCAACATTATTAAAACTTCCAACTAGAAAACTAGAGAGAAATTCATTTGCAGAGCCCACAGTTGTATATGGGTTGGTCTGGAAGCAACAGGGGTACGGAGAAGAAGACAAATCAACAACTTGTTGGTAAGTACTCAGTATGTCTTTTTTGGGGAGAGGAAAACCAATGAGTTTATTGAGGTGACTTACAGAAACATGGATGGCCCAAAGACAGTGATATCATCAAATGTCTCCCTCTGTATGAGGGATAGACTGAAACCCTGAAGCTCTGCACCTGGGTCACAAACAGCCAAACAAGTTAATCTTCACAAGCATCTGAGCTTATCAGAGTCTCCTCCAACAGGTGTTTACTTTCTCCATAATGCTGGGGACTGGTTCGAATGAATCTGCTAAGTTTCAGGAACTTTGTGAGACTTGTGAGGAACATGTATTTTTGAAATCAAACAATGCAACCCATTAGCATAGTTGTGCAGCATGGTTAAAAAATACTCTGTACTGTAAACTACAACCAAAGCTATTGGAAACACTGCAGTTTTCCTTGTTCTACTTCAGTAACTCCAACATCCTCAGTTTCCCCAAAAGCAAAGCAATTAGTACCCAACACAAGGTTCTCTATGACTGTGGTATCATCAGTCTGTGTATCCTGAGGACACACAATCTACTCCGTTTATCCTGAATTCTGTTAATACCACTTCCTGCCTAGCTTATTTTCTTAGTTCCCATGTCACTTTAGACACTTTGATTTTATTCTGTATTTCTTCAGAATGAATAGCATTCCCTGATGTTACTTAATCAACATATTTGCTCCTTTTCCCTGTTCCATGACAACATGCACACAGGAAATACAGGCTTCCCAAATCCCTGAAGCTAAATTACTTTCCATCAGTAGTGGGACAAATATATAAAAGCTATCTTTTTTTATTTCTGAGCTTGTATAGGGCATCAGCTACCATGTGTGTTCTTGACAAAGTCAAATGCAGCCAGAGGAACAGGAAAGCTTTATACTTGTCTTAGTATATTTTCTGGTATTATAAAGAATGTACCATATGAAATGAATTATCACTAAGAGAGGTATGTTTTGCTCATGGTTCTTGAGGCTGGGAAGTCCAAGAACATATACTGCATCTCTCTAGAATCCACTGAACATCCTTACTGCCACATCCTGTCATGGTGAGGGGGCATCACACAGGGAGGTAGAACAAGTTTCCTAGCTCATCTTTCCATCTTCTAATAAATCCACCAAAGTCTTAATCCACCACCGCACCATCAACTCATCTAATCCTAATTATTTCCACCTCCAAATGTTTTCCATCTATTGATTTGGGAATTGAGTTTCTAATACATGAACTTTGGAAGGGAAAGAGTCAGATTCAAACCACAGGCAAGCTGAAAGTAGGAAGGCTTCGCGTATTCTCTGATCGGAGAACATTAACACGGGAGCACTTTATGTGAGCTGTCAGTGTGTATTTCTACATGATTTTTCAAAGATGGATAAATTATTGGCTTTCTCCAGTTATAACAACTTGGAAACAGGAACAGGAATTAAGACAGAAGTCAGAAATCAATCCCTGGCTATCTTGGGTGACTGTGGCAGAGGTTATTGTGTGCTTTGTGGACAAGCTGATAAAGATAGTATCTCGCTCCCTGCAAGTCTGGCACAGAAAGCAGACTGGCTTCTGCACTGACAAATGGAAATAAAGGGCTGCTTTCCTGCACTGGGGCTTGCAGGTTGTGGGCCAGAGTTTTACTTTTATACCTTGTCCATTGTCCAGTGTATATTCAGCCTCACAATAAATATCATTGTAAAGATTGAACAAAAGAAATAGGCACTACAGTTAACTGCCTGTATCCATAAAGAACTCATTTTTATTTTACACACATACAACACATACACACACACAAATACACTGTAAACACACACATTATACACACACAAAATATACACACAAGCACACAGTACAAACACAAGACACACACATAAACACACAATACACACCCACTATACATACACAATACAAACACACACAATACCCACATACAAAATACACCCACAAACCCACGTACAAAATACACACTCAAACACACAATACACCCAAATCACAGACATATTCACAATACACACATAATACACAATACACACCACAGATGATACATAAACAAACCCACAATACATTCCACACATGACATGACACACAAACACACACACATGCATACATATGTATAATGATCATGAGGCTTTTAATTTAGAAAAATTAAACAGTATATTTAAGCAATCTATTCATTTGCTGATTATTTGCAAAATATGATGAGACTATTTGCTTATTCAACCATCTATTTTTTTATTTTCTGAAAAAAATAAATACAAACACATGCTTGACTCTGTCTCAGAGGCTTCGGTTGATGTGTACTGAGTGAACCCTGAGTGCCTCTCCCATTCAACTGAAACGCTCAAAACTAACTTTTCCATTTAACACTTATAAACGTGTGAACTGAGTGACTAATATCCTTGAGACATCTCCCTCCCTAAGATTAAATGAAGGAAATGTCATTATGAAAAGAAGGTAGTGAATTCAAATTAAATTAAAGTTTGACTTAGAGTCTTTTATTTTCCTGGTGACAAATACACATGTGGTAGGGCTGTGAGATGTGTTCAGAAAGGACAATGCTCACATTGCATTTATATACCACAAAGTCATGATTGTTAACTGGAAAATAACCAAAATAATCCATTCCCCACACTGTCTAGGGGTGGGAAGTGTATATTATAGTCATCTATTCTGGTTCTTAGTCAAGGAACTAGCCTATTAGGATCATTTCTTAGTGTGTTTACAAAATATCATAATTACTTTCAGTATTACCATCAATAGACACCCTGTACTGCGTGCAAATTCTCTTACAGTCTTCAGTATATTATATTGGGATTCTTACTGTTTGTGTATCAGGCACTATAATACAAGGGCAATATCTCTGTTCTCCCAATGTCCTGGTAAGTGTACAACCTGTACATTCTCAGTACTTTGAAAGAGCAGAAGAATCCCCAAGGCATGATATGGGTCAGAAAGAAACTCGTCTAATTCATTTACAACAGAGTTATGGATGGTGACATTTGTTCGGAATGCAACCTCTCAATTTAGAGATGGAGAAAAGAACATAAGGATTTTTAAGCCAAAAAAAAAAACTATATTTGGAAAAGTTCTAAAGCTGATGAGTTCTGTCCCACTTCAAAAGAGCTGAGAAATTATTTCCTGTTGGGATGAAGAAGAAATGACCAACATTTCAAAGCTACATTAAAACATACCCTAAAGCCATTTACAGATGGATTAATCTACCACACATCAAGGCTGCAGCAGAACAGACAGCTCTTTTTGCAAAACTGCTGCACATACATAAATATACTGAATGTGCTACAGACATGGGTCTAGCCAGAGTTAAATTTTGAAATCCTTTCTACAATAAAATACAACACAAAAGAAGTGCCCTCACACTGATATAAAAATTCAAATTTTTATTACCGTATCAGGCATCCAGTACATGCTTGGGCACAAATGAAACTTTGTCTAGCCCTGTCACTTCCCTAGAAGTGATGATCGCTTGGGGAACTGACCTTTTCATGAGAACTAAGCTGTCAGGATCCAAGAACCCTCAGCTTCTTTTTCTACCTCGATGCTCAGGCCTCTACACTCTGGAGGTTTGGGGGACCGTTGGACCGTTTTTTGTTTGTTTGTTTGTTTTGTTTTTGAGAGGTTTTTTTTATTTGATATATTTTTTATTTACATTTCAAATGATTTCCCCCTTTTTGGCCCCCCACTCCCCGAAAATCACATAAGTCCTCTTCCCTCCCCCCGTTTTCCCACCCAACCCTTCCCACTTCCCTGTTCTGATTTTGCCCTATACTGCTGCACTGAGTATTTCCAGAATCAGGCCACTCCTCCGTTCTTCTTGGACATCATTTGATGTGTGGATTATATCTTGGGTATTCCAAGTTTCTAGGTTAATACCCACTTATTAGTGAGTGTATACCATGATTGATCTTTTGAGACTGGGTTACCTTATGATGTTCTCCAGCTCCATCCATTTGTCTAAGAATTTCATGAATTCATTGTTTCTAATGGCTGAATAGTACTCCACTGTGTATATATACAACACTTTTTGCATTCATTCTTCCATTGAGGGAAACCTGGGTTCTTTCCGAGTTCTGGCTGCTATGAACAGAGTGGAACACGTATCCTTATTACCTGCTGGGGAATCCTCTGGGTATATGCCCAGGAATGGTATACCAGGATTCTCCAGAAGTGACATGCACAGTTTTCTGAGGAACTGCCAGACTGATTTCCAGAGTGGTTGTACCAATTTGCAACCCCACCAGCAGTGGAGGAGTGTTCCTCTTTCTCCACATCCTCGCCAACACCTGCTGTCTCCTGAATTTTTAATCTTAGCCATTCTGACTGGTGTAAGGTAAAATCTCAGGGTTGTTTTGATTTGCATTTCCCTAATGACTAATGAAGTTGAGCATTTTTTAAGATGTTTCTCAGCCATCCGAAGTTCTTTGGGTGAAAATTCTTTGTTTAGCTCTGTACCCCATTTTTAATAGAGTATTTGGCTTTTTGGGGTCTAACTTCTTGAGTTCTTTGTGTATATTGGATATTAGCCCTCTATCTGATGTAGGATTGGTGAAGATCTTTTCCCAATTTGTTGTTTGCCGATTTGTTCTTTTGATGGTGTCCTTTGCCTTACAGAAATTTTGTAATTTAATGAGGTCCCATTTGTCAATTCTTGATCTTAGAGCATAAGCTATTGGTGTTCTATTCAGGAACTTTCCCCCTGTACCGATGTCCTCAAGGGTTTTCCCCAGTTTCTTTTCTATTAGCTTCAGAGGAGGAGAAGGAGAGAGGAGGAGGAGGAGGAGGAGGAGGAGGAGGAGGAGGAGGAGGAGGAGGAGGAGGAGAAGGAGAAGGAGAAGGAGAAGGAGGAGGAGAAGAAGGAGGAGGAGGAGGGAAGGAAGGAAGGAAGGAAGGAAGGAAGAAAGAAAGAAAGAAAGAAAGAAAGAAAGAAAGAAAGAAAGAAAGAAAGAAAGAAAGAAAGAAAGAAAGAAAGAAAGAAAGAAAGAAAGAAAGAAAGAAAAGAAAGGAATGGTTCTCCCTCCCTGAGCCACTGACCATAACTCCCAAGTAAGAGGAGTCTACCCCAGCTATGCTTTGATCTTGAAAAGATTTTTGTGCGGGAGTTTGTGATTGTGTTAGCCATGTCATATCCACAACGCAAACGTTCACAGGGCTCCACCCTATCCTCCTGCTCTTGCTTCTGCCCACCTCCTCTCTGATGTGGCCTGAGCCTTGGCAATGGTGAGTTGATATAAAGGATCGATTTAGGGCTGATCACTCAGTTCCTTGTTCTCAGCACTTTAACCAGTTATTCATCTCTACCCTGACTGGTGCCCACTGCAAAGAAGCTTCTCTTGCCCAGGTTGAGAACAGCTCAGGCCTATAGGTATAAGCATAGGTGTTTAGAAGGCAATTTGACAGCATGACCATTTAGCAAATATAGAAGGGCTATCCTAGGGCCTATGACCTTACCAGCCATGGGCTTTTGCCCAGGTGTACAGTATATCAGGCTTCATATCCAATCAGAAACCAAGTGGTTAGATATCCCATACTAGTCAGGTCACTATTCCATCAGTGAATACATCTTACCTGGCAGGTCGGTATTGCAGCAGACAGGGTCCAGCACTAATTATGAACATTAATGCCTTTCTCCCACTGCAACCTGCAGAGTACCTTATGACACTGTGAAAGCTAGTCAGGTGTGGGAGATGTCTCTTCTTTATCTTAAGATTGACTTCTCCACATGCTGCAGCAGAAGTGTTTGCTGTTCTCACTGATAGAGTCTTTGGGTCTTCCATGTAAGTCACAGTGGGTAGCAAAATGACTATGGAAAAAGCCTGTTGATTAAGAGACCTCAGGGACCTCCCTCACCAATAACTCTTAGGGATGTGTGCTGTGCCTTGTATGATTTTCATTCAATAACCTATTCCTTCTGGGGAAAAAACAAAGTTTCAAAGAAACCTGCTAGTTAGTAAGCTAATTTCAAGATAAAACCTTTAAAGACAAGTTTGAGTATAATTATCAGGCAGTTTCTTTATATCATCTTCATATTCACTGTGAAGGGGTAGTCATTTCTCCCATTTAACAAATGAAGTGCAGAGGCTAAATTATTCAAGGTTAAGTCACTCGTCAGCCCTGATTTAAACCCTTATCCGTCTCTCTCCGTGATGCCCTGAAGGCTATTTGATTTCCACGAGATTTCTCATAAGTCACAAGCTCTGCTACTTGTAAGTATAGACTAATTAGCTCTGCTGTCTTAAAGAAGTCACGTTAATCAACTCCGTTTCATCATACTCAACCACAATAAAGGGAAGAAAAGCATGTCTGCCTGTTCTACTTCCAAAGTTGCTCTCCAAGCAAACTGAGAGGCGGAGGTGGAAGCCATGATCATTCTGCTTAAAGAGAAGGATTCAAGAGTTAACTGCTTGACTGTAAATCCCATGTGAATGGTTATTAACTGCACAGTCTTGAGAAGGCTGTTTAATATCTTTGATTTCTTTTGCGTAGTCTGTAATATAAGAATAATAAGCATTCTTACCTCCTAGGACTTCTCTGAGGATTAAGTGAGATCATTTGCATAAAGTCCTCACAAAACAGCATAGACAAAATATGTTCACTATAGTTATTAACAGATACATTTCAAAACACTGAAAACTCTTACTTTATGTAGCTGTATAATAACTAGCTACTGTCAGTTCTAAACAAAATCAATAGATCCTAAGTTTTATGATTTTTTTTCTATTTATCATTTACTAAGTCATTCTAAGAATATAGAGTTAATTTTTTTAGAGTTAATTTTTAACAGTGAAAAACACATGCAAACTTGGAAACTTGCACATGTTGGGTCTTATTTATTTATTTATTTATTTATTTATTTATTTTTGCAAAAACAGAAAACAGAGTGCCTTAGTCAGGGCTTCTATTCCTGGACAAAACATCACAACCAAGAAGCAAGTTATGGAGGAAAGGGTTTATTCAGCTTGCACTTCCACACTACTGTTTATCACTAAAGGAAGTCAGGACTGGAACTCAAGCAGGTGAGGAAGAAGCAGGAGCTGATGAGGAAGCCATGGAGGGATGTTCCTTACTGGCTTGCTTCTCGTGGATTGCTCAGCTTGCTTTCTTATAGAATTCCAGGACTACCAGCCCAGGGATGGCACCGCCCACAATGGGCTCTCCCCACTTGATCACTAATTGAAAAAAAATGTCTTATAACTGCATCTCATGGAAGCATTTCCTTATCCAAAGCTCTTTTCTCTGTGATAACTCCAGCTTGTGTCAAGTTGACACACAAAACCAGCCAGTAGACAGAGTCAATGTGTTGCTTTTTAATTAAAGAAGTATTTCCAAAGGAAGCTGCAGACCCAATGGAGTAGCAAGACCTGCACAGAGTAAAAGACTAGCCGAAGACAAGGATGGTAGTCTTCCTAGACCTAAGACTAGATCCATGGAAGAAGTCAGACATTCGTGACTGAGGACAGGCTACAGTGAGTAAACACTTAGACTTTCATCTGTGCCTGATACATCCTATATGGCAAGCTCACTATAAGACAAGAACCCAAAGACTAGAGATGCAGGCATAGAAGTCCAGCCTCCCAGTGCTAGAGAAGAGAGGGGACCTTATACAGAAGATGGAGGGAGGACAGCACATAATTCTCAAGAGCAAGTTAAAATACAGTCAGAAATATATGTAGCTTATTACATAATCTTATGATACATGTAATCAGCACAATGACTAATTGTCATCTGTTCAACAATACATAACCTCTTTATGGCAAACAGTTGCTCTACCACTTACTATAATGGTATCCTAGACAAGGCTAAGCCTCCTAATCTGTAAGATAGTACAATACTTGTCTTTTAGGATTGTTGTAAGTATCATAAGAATTAGGATCTACAAAAGATGTCAGACTGTTGAAGACATTTAACCCTATAAATTTTAACTATTATTTTTCTGCACAAATTAAACTTTTGGTTAGTAGGAAGAAAACAAGGACACAACTTTTCCATGCCCCATATATAAGAAAAAAATGTATTGGCCCCAGTAGTACAAAAATAAAATTGGTGACTTTAATATGCACAAACATAGACTAAATATCATCATTAAGTCATACTGGGACTACAGAGATAGCTCAAAGGGTAAAGATGTTTACTACCAAACCAGGAGCCAGACTGCCGATGAGGACTGACTTCTGTAAGCTACCCTGTGTTCCACATGCATGCATTCATAAACATGCACACATTCAAAATAAATGAATGTAACAAAAATGTTGAAGTGATTCCAGAGAAGCACTGCATTTTGTGAGCTCCCCAAACTCATAACCTTGCCTGACCACATAAAGGAACAACAAGGCAGGCACACAGGCCCTCTCTGCGGATGTGCTCTAAGGAAGTTCACCTACAGCATGAGCATCCACAAACGTACACCTGCTCCACTCTTCCAGGTGAAACACAAATCTGACATTTCCCTAGCAGGCTATTTTCACTTTCCTCAGAACAAAACGGCTTTATTATAAGTTTTGCAGATGGTGTCAAGGTTCCTGACAGCAGGACCAGATGGAATTTGGAACTGATAAACAACAGCAGAGATGTAAGGTCCCTGAAAGTCAGCCGGATGTTGTCATCATATCATCCCATACTCTAAACTCTGAAGGCTTGGCAGTCATCCAATGGACAGAACAGACATTCTTAATTCAAAAACATAAGCAACAATGAACTAAGAGCATAGGATTAAGCTCTCAATGGGAGACGTGAGACAGAAGATTCCTCTTCACAGAAAAAAATAAGAATGAATGCACTCCTTAAAGAAGCAACTGAGGCTCAAAGTCACAAAATATTGATGCTAGAAACTGACAAGTGGTTTTGGCAGTGGTTGACAAAAATCCACAATAAATTGCACCTGGACCTAGAATAAAAAGCATCTGGTTATATTTCTCAAACACATTTGCAATCAGATGCAGGAATCAACTTTGTCATTTCAAAATAAATGTCCCTGCCTCATGTGCACCCACAAAATATATGAGTGTGGCACTGATTCCAGTCCTACCTACTCAAAGCCACTTTGCCAAGCAATGGATATTTTTAAATTGTTTGTTATTCCATTTATTTACATCCCAAATGCTGACCCCTCATAACACCCCCATCACAAAATCCCTCCCACATCTCACATCCCCCATCCCCTTCACCTCTGAGAAGGTACTCCCCATTCCCAGTATTCCTATTTCATAGTCCACTCCCCCTGTGCATCAAGTCTCTGCTAGATTAGGCATATCCTCTCCCACTGAGTCAACACAAAGCAATCGTCTGTTACATATGTCCTGGTGTCCTAGGTCCATCCCGTGTATGCTTCTTGGATGGTAGCTAGGTCTCTGAGATCTCTCAGGGGTCCAGGTTAATTGACTCTGTTGGTCTTCCTTTGGAGTTCCTATTCCCTTCAGAGCCTTCAAGCCTCCCCACAATGCTTCCATAAGAGTCCCCAACCTCCATCCAATGTTAGTCTGTGGGTCTTTACATATGTTTCAGTCAGTTTCTGGGTAGAGCCTCTCAGAGAACAGTTATGCTAAGCTCCTGTCTGTAACCGTAACAGAGTATCATTAATAGGGGCTGGTGTTGCCCATAGCATGGGTCTCAAGTTGAGCTGGTTATTGGTTGGCCATTCCATTAGTCTCTGCTCCATCTGTGTTTCTGAATTTCTTTTAGACAGTACAAATTTTGTGTCAAAAATGTTGTGGGTGGGTTTGTGTCCTTACCCCTCTACTTGGGGTCCTGCCTGGCTACAGGAGGTGCTCTCTTCAGGTTCCTTGTCCCCACTGTTAGGCATCAGGGCTAAGGTCACCTGCATTGACTCCTGGGAGTCTCCCCATTCTGTGTCTCTGGAACTTACTAGAGATTTCCTCCATCACCCCATCCCTGGTAGATGCATATTTCCATTCATTCTCCTGGTCCACTGAGCCTCTCCTGTCTCCCCCATTACCTGATCCTGCTCCACTCCTCTCCTTTCCCTTCTCTGTCCCACCCATATTCCTCTCTCCTTCTGTCTCCAATGATTATTTATTCTCCCTTCTAAGCGGGATTCAAGCATTCACACTTGAACCCTCTTTCTTGTTTAATTTCTTATCGTCTGTAGGATATTTCATAGGTATTCTGTATTTTATGGGTAACATCTACTTATCAGTGAGTACATAACCACTCATGTCGTTCTGGTTAAAGGTTACGTCACTCAGAATTTTTTTCTAGTTCCGTCCATTTGCCTGCAAAATTCATGATATCCTTGAATTTAATAGCTGAATAGTGTTGCACTGTGCAAATGAACCACATTTTCTTTATTGTTCTTCAGTTGAGAGACACCTGAGGGACATTACAATTTTGAGCTATTAAGAATAGTGCTGCCATGAATGTAGTGGAGTCCTTGTGGGATGGTGGAGCATCTCGTGGATATATGTTCAGAAGCAGTATAACTGGGTCTTCGGGTAGAAATTTTCCAATTTTCCGAGAAAACGCCAGATTGATTTTAAATAATTCTTTGAGAGTTCATTCACCATGTTCTTCATTGTATGGCACCTCTGCTATCTTCCTAGATCCCCACTCACTTCCCTATCTATTGCTCTTTTTTATGTTTTTTAAAAACCCTTCAGGATCAATTTTTGCTCCCCTAGCATTCCTGGACATATGGTCTCCACTTTAGCTTACCCAACTTACCACAGGCTACAGTCTGACAGAAAATAGTGTCTTTTTGCCAGTAGCCCCACAACTAATGGTGAAGATTGATGCAGGGCTCCCATGGCCATGCGAGGATTTGCTCTAGCTTGCGCATCCCATTGGCATTTTTATTAAACTTCTCTTTTAAATTGTGAGGCTTATTTAGCCAGGTGTGATGTTTTTGTTATCTCTTGTTATTAATATCTGTTTCTAAGGGGACAAAAAATAAGGACACAGATGCCAAGAGCTGTAATGACTTTGTTTCAAATAATTGTCTTCTCAGATTATAAACCTAAGAATTCTAGGAGCTTGGTGATCCTAATGCTACTGATTTCTTACAGGTTTCATGGGAAGCACAGAGGGGTAAATTTGATTTTTTGGTACCATTTTATCAAGGAAGCTGTGGATGAAGTTAGTGAAGTATAAAAATCATCACAGTCATTTACAATATGACTGTGAAAAAATGTGAAGGCAGATATTAAGGGAAAGGATATTCTCCAAGTGTTGAGGTGAAATAGACTACAACCAGGTTTAGAGAACTAAAATCCAGGGGTTTGGTACGATCATCATGTAAGTTCAAGCCTACCATGAACTCTGCTGCAAAGAAAGACTGGTGACTACTTACTAACAAAATAAAAGCAGACCCTCATGGAAATATATTCATTTGCCAGGGGAATACTGAACAGAGCAGAGATAAAAGCAATGTTAACTTAACCTGCTGAAACCAAAATCTGCATGCTGGGTGTTAAATGTGGATCCATGCTTGCTGATTCCCTTAGGTCAACCGAAAGCTGAAATTGTTCCCCATGCAAGAAGACTAAAAAGAAGGAGAATCTGATCTAGGGGGAAATTTAGTACGCTAGATGGTAGACAACCTAACACCAAAAATGGTGAATATTCTTGTAGATTTCTCCCAGGATCCCTCCTACATGCCTAAGATGAGCATCTTCTAAATATTTCACAACAGTTGGCCGGCTGATTAGCGGAAAGGTGGGACATTAACTTAGCAAGGATAGTGAGAGAAATGGTTCAGGAATGAGATGGTAGGTTGCAGATCAAAAGCAACAAGGAACACCTTTGGTCCCACCATTTTTATTACTAATGCATGCCTCTGGGCTGGGGAAAGAGCAAGCAATAAAGTGCTTATCACAAAAGCTTGAGGTTAAATATGAAAAACAGAGGTAAAATCATATTTGATATCCCAGTACTGCGAAGATAGTGACAGGTGAATCTCTGTCAGTTGGCAAGTTTCAAGTCACAGAGATACCATCTCAAAAGAAAAAAAAATCTTTGCACTTGAAGAATGATAGCTAAGCTTGTACTCTAAGTGCACATGTACAAAGTACACACAAGTGGTACACTTACACACACAAACTCTCATTTATGTATCAAGATGCCTACCTTACTGTGGGAGAAGATATCACTACAGGCATGAATTAGAATGTCACTCCTCAATCCTTCCCCTGCATACTTCTAGCTATTCACTCAGTGAGATCTAATGTAAAACAAAAAGGTAGGACTTTAGCCAAGGATAATCTCCTGTTTTAATGGAGACATTATTTTTATTCCTTAGTATGCTGCATCCCAAAGCATTGCAACTCTTCTGCCAGGACGCACTTAATTCTTGGACAAGGATAAGAGGTAAGAGACCATCATCTAGAGTCCACAAAAACACTCAAAAACACTATAGCCCCACCAGCCAAAGGTGAGAATAGCAGACTCTTTGTATGCTTCTGCATACAGCAGAACATGTGTTCATCCCAAGCCTCCCATGTTCAAGTCTCTACACAGCCAGTACTGTTCCCATCCAATATTTACCACCCAAAGCAGAAGTTAGTTACAGAACAAGGGCAGGGTGAGAGAGAGGCAGGTCAAGCCCATAACACAAAGAAGTATGTAGTGAGAATTTTGCTTTCTTTAAAAACATATAAATGTTATGGAAATAAGTTTTTGTTTTAATCCCAGGTGTGGGATATAGGGCTGCTTTAGATTGTCTACAGTGGCTGACTATGATTTGCCTAATGCTCTCACAGGACTGTGATTTTGTCAGCTGCAGATAGTTTCTGTAATAATTGGAATTCTTGCAGCCTCATAAGAAGGTATAAAAATGCTAGAGCCCCAAGTGGGGCTACAACCATTGTTACTCCTGTTGCTGCTTCTGGTTCCTGCTGTTGTTGCTGGTTGCTGATTAGTGATTGTTGGTTGCTGGTTAGAGATATCCTGAGGATAAAGATCAAAAATGGCCCAAGGAACTTAGCACCCCTAATCAATGGCCCTACTCAGCAGCCCCTCTAGCCTTCTTTTTCTCCTACCTAATATTGGGGTTTAGAAGGAATAAGGGTAGAGAAGAATGGTAGAAATAAGAACTCATAAAGTAGTCAAAAAGTCTGGCTATGGAAGTGAGAAAGAACTGTGGAAGAGCCTATCCAGGGTAGTAAAGGCACCGTAGAATTCAGGTTTATTGAGGAGTAAAGACTGAACCTCTGGTACACACTGCAGTTTTTCATTGGAGTATTTACATTCAACAATGAAGTTCTTGGGGCATTTGTTGTGGTGCCCTCTGAGCATTAAACCCATAGTGTAGGGCATATCTAGGCACAAGCTTTATATAACTTCACTGGTTATACATCTATAAAGCCAGGCCTTTCAACTAGGATCCCATTCAAGAGGGATTCAGTGGCAACAAGATGTCAGATAGAATGCCAACATCAGGACCTCTGAGAGAGGAAAAAAGATGCCAAACTACAGTCAGAAATCCCTCAAAAAGGAGAACTGGTCTTAAGAGTGCTCAAGAAGCAAAGACTGCCCTCTCAGAGAACCACCATGTTCCCTCTGAGTTCCCTCTGAGACCATCAGCAAATGTCCAGAGAGCTGAGAGGAAGCCACAGACAGCAAACAGATGGGATAAACTTGTCATATCCACTACGAAAGTTCTCACTTAGGGAAACAATAATCGCAAATACCATGTTGAAGATACCTGGCTCTCAGGCTGCAGCTGTCAGTTAAATTTTCACTGCTGGGACAAAATAACTGAGAAAACACCTAAAGGGGGAAGAGCTCAGTTTGGCTCAGGATTTCTGAGATTTTGTTCCTTGGTTAGCTGTTTGGTTGTGCTTGGGTCATGCATAATGAGACAGTACATCGGTGCAGGGGAGTGAGGAGCAAGGCAGAGACCTTCACAGAAGAAAGAAAACAAAGGGACAGACAGGAAGGAAGTCCAGCAATCAAAGACATGTCCCTGCTGACACAGTTCCCTGGAGACTGCCTCCTGCTCTCTCACACCACTTCCCAATGCTATGCAATTATGAATGAATCAACAGCACTAATGAAGGTCTAGGAGTGTTGGATCCTCTCAGTGATCAATTCACCAACTGGAGACAAATCTAAGTATTCGTCCCTTGGGCTGTAGAGATGGCTCAGCACTGGCTGGTCTTCTAGAGGTCCTGAGTTCAATTCCCAGCAACCACGTTATGACTTACAATCATCTATAATGGGACCTGATGCCCTCTTCTGGCATGCAGGTGTACATGCAGATAGAGTACTCATAAATAAATCTTCTAAGTCTTTGTCCTTATATAAAGATGGTATGAAGGAAGACAGTGATCCCAGTATAAAAAGCACACCAAAGGAGAACTGTAAAAATGGAGTCCATTCTCTCAGTAGCTAGCCAAAGGAGTTCTGGACACAAGTGTGCTCTTTGCTGGGACTAGAGGAAAATGGGAAAGAAAATTGGAAATCCCTGAAAAAGAGGATGGGATGAGGATAATGGAAGGAGCAGAAAAGCATTTAAAGACCAAGGTGGGGTCTCTGGATGGTCTTTCCTTCAGTCTCTGCTCCATACTTTGTCTCTCTATCTCCTCCCATGGGTACTGTATTCTGCCTTCTAAGAAGAACCAAAGTATCCACATTTTGGTCTTCCTTCTTGAGCTTCATGTGGTCTGTGAATTATTCACTCCCAACAAGGCTGAAAACTTTAAAAATCTGCTTAAATGGTCATAAAGGACGTCAGCTTTCCTCCATGTAGGAAAGCGTAGTTTAACAAAACTCAGTATCAGGAAGCAAAGTGGAGAGACACGCCTCGGTGACTGCTCCAACAAAATGAGGTCTTGCTCTAACTTCTGAGAGTTTGAAAGTCATTTCTCTCCATACAAATTGCATTTCCTCTATTTAGACTCTAGGACACACACCCATCCTGTGACTTCCCAGACAAAAATAGATGACCTGTGTCTCCCAAAATAAAAATGCTTAGGCAATTTGCAAATGAGTTCCTGTTACCAGTATTTGCAACAACTTCAGAAGTTTCCTAATTATTTGGTTAAATTAATTCTTAGGCAAGCTGTGCCCTCTCCACAATATGATTTAATTAGGTATTCTCTTATTAGGCTCAGTGAAAATTATAGATTACCAGTAAACTGATGTTCAGCTAGATTAGCTCCTGGACGTGTATCTGTCTAAATGACATCAAGGTTATGCCTTGGCAGGAGCACACCACATAATGACTGCTTGGCCGATCTGTTCAGGGAAATAAACTGTGAATCAGTTTAATACATTGAACATGTTGGTTGTTGTGATAAATTGACTACAGAAAGAATAGTTCTTATCATGCAAACAAAGTGGGAGGTCATGTCCTTAATTTGGGGTGTGGGGAATGTACAAAAGATGGAGTCTGACCAGCATCTCTGGTCCTTCTCAAAACCATTTCATGTTGGAGTGGCAAGCAGAAATAGTATGAAAATCACCAAAACCAGTAAATCACAGGCCACTGAACAAATCCTGCCTGGGTAGTAGTCCTGTCAAAATAAATGTTGAATAGGACCCCATTGCTCCCACTTATTCCACATTGCCTAGGGCTACTTAGGGGATTTGATGGAAAGAATTATCTGAAGCAGAGATGCTCTGATACTCCACAGAGGAATGTAACACCCCTGCCTACAATAGCTACTTCTGAAACTCTCATTCCAACCTTTGGCTTCATTATACAATCAAGAACTGTTAATCATAATCAAAGAAGATTTGCTTTCAAGTAATGAAAGTAGCCATCATTACATTGTAATCTCATTAGAGCAATCCCTGGGTTTTGTTGTGGTGGCTTCTGCTAAGCACCTGTGTGCTGAGCCTCCATTCCCTAATCAAGAGCTTACACTAGACATCTCAAAAGCTTCCTTTTTGCTTTGATATTATTAAAAAGCTTGTGGATTATAAAAGAGATTGTTTTCATTGTTAAAAGTGTCTTTTTATTGATTATCTAATACAAACTGGTCATCCGTGAAATAATATTCACCCAAATAAAAAAATCATGTTGCATCTAAATATCTATGCATACATTACATACATTTGCATACATGTGTGCATATATGTAAAAACAACAGAGTAAAAGTGACTATCAATATAGGAGCTGGGGGCATGGGAGGAATGAAAGGGACTAAAGAGAAGGGAAAAGTGATGTTATTTTATTTTAATTAAAAATGCTTTAAATTTTAAAATATGTGCATGTACACACACACACAAACACACACACACACACACACACACACACCCCATTTCAAATTCCCAAAAGTCATAGAAATTTCTTCAAAAGCCTCCTTCCTTTCTTCTCTTTTCTTTATTGGGGGGATACTTCATTTTTAAGTTTAATTTTTATTATTATTTTATATATTTACATTCCAGCCATTACCTCCCTCCAGGTCCCCTCTCCCACATTTTCTCATTCCTTTCCTCCTCCTCCTCCTCCTCCTCCTCCTCCTCCTCCTCCTCCTCCTCCTCCTGCTTGCATCCAAGAGGATTCTCCCTCCCCGCCCAATGAGGCCTCCCCCTTCCCTGGGGCCTTAAGTCTCTCCAGGATTCAGCACCTGACCTCCCATTGAGGCCAGACCAGACAGTCCTCTGTTATACATGAGCAGGGTTCTTTGGACCAGCCCCAGTATGATGCCTAGTTGGTGGCTCAGTCTCTGGGAACTCCCTGGGGTTTGGGTTAGTTGAGACTGCTTATCTTCCTATGGGGTCGCCCTTCCCTTCAGCTTCTTCAATCCTTCCCCAAATTCAACCATAGACATCTCAGACTTCAGTCCGTTGGTTGAGTGTATCTGTGTTTGTCAGTCAGCTGCTGGTTGGACCTCTTAAAGTACAGCCATGCTAGGCTCCTGTCTGCAAGCACATCATAACATCAGTCATAGGTTCAGGCCTTGGTGGCCCCCATGAGATGATCCCAAGGTGGACCTGGCATTGGACTGCCTTTCTTTCAGGGTCTTCACTACTTTTTTCCCTGTAGTTCTTTTAGATAGGAACAATTCTGGGTCAGAAATGTTGACCCTGGGTGGGTAACTTCATCCTTCCACTTGAGGCCCTATGTTTCTACTGGAGGTGACCTCTTAGAGTTCCTTCTCCCCACTGTTGGGCATTTTGGGTAAGCCATCCCCATTGAGTTCTGAGAGTCTCTCACCTCCCTGATCTCTGGTACTTTCTAGAGGGTTCCCCTACCTCCTACACACTGCCCTTCCCCCACCCCCCACCCCCCCACCCCCACCCCCGCAGGCTGCCTATTTCTATTCGTTCTCCCCATCCTCTGGGCTTCTCTCCTACTCACCCCCATACCTGATCCTGTTCCCCTTTTCCTTTCCCCCTCTCCCCTCCCATCCAAGTCCCTACCACCCCCTGCCTCCTGTGATTATTTTCTTCAATATGTTTTATTAATATTTTCCTTTTTACTCTTTATTTTGTTAGGTTTTGAGAATTTAATACAGTGTGTCTTGATTGTATTCATTCCCCACTCTTCCCACCAACTCCATATTCTCTCCCCAACTCCTTTCCGATAAACCACACACACACAAACACACACATACACACACACACACACACACACACACACACACACACACACTTTGTATCTATTTTCTTGGTTTTGGGTTTTTTTTTTTTATTTGTGTTTTATTTTTTTTGTGTGTGTCTTTTTCTGGCTTTTGGTTTTTTGTTTGTTTTGGGCGGGTTGTTTATTTGTTTGTTTGTTGCTTTTGTTTTTAAGAAGACATTATCTTGCAGGAGATGTCCTTGTGCTCTGGCTCTTACAATCTTTTTACAGCCTTCTTCAATGTTCTCTGAGCCTAAGGTGCAGGGGTTAAGTTATACACATATTAACTGGGGCTGGACACTCCACACTTAGTCCTTTGCAGATGACCTGACGTGACTTTGTCTGATGGTGTCCCTCAACTGCAAAAAGAAGCTTCAGTGATAATGGTTGAGAGCTATACTTGCCTGTGAATATAAGGTTAGGCATTTAGAATACAGTCCAAAATGATGATGGCAATATTACGTTTTCATCTAGGATCTATGGCCTCACCAGTCATGGGTAATCGGCTAAGATTACAGTGCCAGGCACAAATTCCCTTCTACTGAGTGGACATTAAGCACAACTAAGTGGTTGTGGACTACTCTCAAGACACAAAGACCACTATCACACCTTTCAGAATAGCTTCCTGTGAGAATCATTGTTGTGATTCACTGACTTTAGAGCAGAAGACTTGGGGCCTATCATTAAGGTATCCATCGCACCATGTATGTAAAAATATCCAAAAAAGATGTAAAAACTCAGGATAAGAAATATGAAACAGACACTATAGCTGCTTAAAGACTGTCACGGTGTCCCAGTCTCCTTTCAAGAGTCTCCTGTTTCCAGACTGAGCACAGCAGCCCCATTGGAGGAGCAAAGGAAAGGACTGAAGGAGGCCCGAAGGGACCTATCTCCTATCAATGAGAGGGGAGGCCCTTGGCCCTGTGAAAGCTTGATGCCCAAGCACAGAGGAATGCTAGGGCCTGAGGGGGGGTGGGAGTGAGGGGGGGAACCCTCATAGAAGCATGGTAAGGGGTGATAGAAAAGGGGGTCTGCAGAGGGCAAATCATAAACCAGAAAAGGGGATAACATTTGAAATGTAATATATAAAAAAATAGATTCTCCTGTTTCAGTATCAGTCTGTTCTTCCCATGAAATGTACTTTCAGGAAACTAAATAGTCAGCCATCCAGGAGGTGAGCCAGCATTCTAAACTTTGGTAGGTATCAATCTAGTCTGTGCCACAGATTCCATGTAATGAGATGTAGAAGATGCAGGGGATGGTGGGACAGGAAGGAGGAGCTGGAAAGAAAACAAAGTCTCTTCTCTTTATAGTGAGTAACATGACTAGAGTCATTACTAGAATTCCTCCTGCTATCTTGTCACCGGCCTTGGATAAAACCATCACAAGGAGAGGCCAGAGAAACAAGCCTGGCTCAGAAAGGACGTAAGATGCTTATCCCACTGTGGGGATTGTTTCACTCTAGAGGAAATATATGTTCTCTGTTCAGGCTTGTTTTATTTATCAATATTAGATATTGACAAAACACAATTAATACTCCAGCAGAATAAAACCAAACTCCTAAATTCAGATCAGTGGTATTAATAATGATTATAATTGTGGCAAAAAATTAATCCCTAAGATCATAGTAACTAACTTCTCTTCCAGTCTTACATAATGAACTGGTGGATGCTGAGTGACTGACTTGAACATTTTATCAAAAAACAGTTTGCAGTGGCTGGGGAGATAGCTCAGCGGGTAAAGTGCTTGCTAAGGAAGGCTGAGGACCTGAGTACTGAGCCCACCCAGGAGGATCCTGGGGCCTCACAGGTTAACCAGGATCACAGGCTAATCGATCAGCAAACTCAGGTTTATGTGGAGACCCTGCCTCAAAAACTAAGATGGAGAAGGATCACATAAGACTTCAGATTGACTGTTGATCTCTGGCCTACATACATATACACACAGACACACACACAAACACATACACACAAACACATACATATACACACATACACACATACACACACCACATGCACACACATACAAACAGACTAAACACGCACATACATACAATATGTATATAAACATTCTCTTTCATACACACACACGTACACACATACCACATGCACACACATATAAACAGACTAAACATGCACATATATACACTACATGCATACATACAAATATGTGTATAAACCTTCTCTCTCATACACACACACACACACACACACACACATACAACATACACACACACACACAAACACACACTGTAAGTGTTCTTATATTGTGCTGTGATTTCAGTTGGTCCTTGCAGAGTTCATATGAGGAAACCTCATCATGAACGTTAGTTTTAGAAGCTGAGGTCTGGGAGGCCTCATAAGATCCCTGCTTTACTGAATAGGGATCTCATGAACAGGATAAACCCTTTAAAGCAAACTCCAGAGAGAGAAAATAGAGAGATAGAGAGGCTGGAATGGCTGCTATCGAGACAAGCACAAAATAACAAATATTGGTCAACATGCACTGTGGCTGAGACTCATGCGCACCATCAGCATGAGTGTGAAACATTTCAGCCATTCTGTAAAACAAGATGGCTTCTTCAGGACTGGAGGAATGACTCATGGGTGAAGAAGAGGATTTGTTGTCCTTGTAGAGGATCTAAGTTGGACTCCCAGAACCCACATGGTGGCTCACAACATCAGCAACTCCACTTCCAAGGGATTCAACCCCCTCTTCTGACTTTTGTGGTCACCAGGTATACATGTGGCATATATGCATATGGTGACAAAATGTTCAGCTGTGTAAAATAAAATTAAATTAAATAAGCAAATCTTTAAAATGTGATGGCTTCTTCTAAAAAAAATTATCTACGGACACAGTGGCAGGAAATTTCCAATTCAAGGTCAGCCAAGGAAATTTAGTGAGACTCCATCTCATAGATAGACAGAGAGACAAATAACTAAGTTTATGACTTAGTGTTACAGCACTAAGTATAGCATAATGCTATAGAACTGCCCTGCCATATCAATGCCCTGACTTCACTCCCAGTCCCACATGAAAATATAGATGATCCAAAAAATTTTGTTTCAGGGAATATACCCAAAGAAGATAAGCAGAGACTTGCACAGGTATTGCGCATCCATGTACATCATGGGACTGGACTATGCACAATACCCAAAAGGCAGAAGAAGCTCAGGTGTCCATCAATAGGAAAGGTAATAAAACTGTCTATCTATATGTGTGTCTATCTATATGTGCATAGAGTGGCATGTTTTCAGTCTTTAAAAGTAAGAATATTTGAACATATGTCTAAGATCTTGACAGTTTTACCAAACATTGTATGATTCTGCTTAGGACCTACAAAGTGTTTGGGCAAAGTTCTAGAAATGTGTGTTAAAATAGTGATTGCTAGGAACTAGGGTAGGAGACAATTGGTAACTGGTTTGTTACCTGGTACAGGGTTTCTGTTTGAGAAGATGGAGATATTCTGATCAACAGAGGAAGATGAATGAACTTCCCAGGCCTGATCCATAGACTTAAGTTATTAAGACAGTGAACTGTATAAGTGCTTTCCTATAATGAAACATAAAATGCAGCATATTGTCAGGATTCCTTCTGTTACAAATGTCTATGAAAATACCATGTCTATTCCTGCCTTGTTGAAAACTAGTAGGTTGGCATCTTAGCACATATCCATCAATTACATGCACACACTGCATCTGAGACAGTGAAATATGAAGAATTCATTTCTCTTAGAATGATCAAAATTTAGAATCTGGGGTTTTTGACAAGTGACTAACAACAACCCAGGAATGTTCTGAAACCTTGGTGACCAGTTTACTCCTGAGTCTATTACCTCATAATTGTTTTAGCAGAGTCTGAGACATTTTTCTTTGACTGCACTTCCTAGCTCCAACCCTCACCAGACTGATTTAGAAAATTAACTTGTCTCTCTGGAGTCAGTTCTGAATTAAAATTAATGTTTCAAGTCTCTTTGACCCATACCCAATCACTCATACACACAGGGACAGGAGGTATATGCGACAGAAATACTTCCACTCTTGGAATTTAAAACAGTGTCACTGCAATGTTTCCAATTACAGAAAACTTGCCAACAGGAGAGGGGAAAAAAAGAATAATTGGATGCTTATCCCACAACAATATTTTGGCTGATTTAAAATCGTTGAACCTCATTAGTTTTACCCTTGTCCTAAAACAGCAGAAGGTGCCAATGTGACATAGGAAACTCTCAAGTGGAAAATGGTCAACTAGTCATATTATGACAAGGGAAGGCTTAGAGGGAGGATAGAGAGGATATAAATTCACCAAGTGAAAGATTAAAACACAGTATGTATAAAGTCCAGTTCACAAATCCTCAGCTCTTCTGAACACTAATGTGTTGACATTGTTTACTATCACAATCCACAAGCAATGAATTAGCATGACATTACACATTTGCATCATACCCAAAGTAGGAAAATACTCATAAAAAAACTACCAGAGTGTGCATGGTCCACACAGTATTCTGCACAAAAAAAAAAAAAAAAAAGGTGTAATGGGAAATTAAGAATCCATACAGTTAAGCTTGGTGGTTTAGAAGGACTAGTTCATTTTGTGAAACTCCCTGGGTTCAAATTTCATCTCTACTACTTATTAACTTCCAAGGCTTTAATAAGATTCTTAATCCCATTGTCTCTTCATCTGTAAAATGGAAATTAAAATAGCACTTAATTAATAGAGTCTGACTGACAGGAATGAGTAAATAATGCAGCAGAGAGGCCAAGTACACAGTCGTGCACACAGAACTTTTCAATAAGCATTTTCCTCAATAGCAAAAGTTTGAAAGATCCAGAGAAATTACTTTTCTAACCTTTTTACTCCAGTTACAGTGGTTCTTACCTATATAACCATGACTGGTACAAACTCCAGTTAACAGCTGATTAGCCAATGGGTAACCATAGTTCTTAGCCACATACTGCGCTCGCTTAGTGTAGATCACCAGTCAGCACCCCTCCTGTTTCTGACCATTACATCTAAGACACGACTGACAACTTTTGGTTCTATCAAGTACTCATGTGATATTAATGCTGCTAGCCTGAACACAACATCTGGGGAGCCAATGGTCTGTAATGTTCCACCCCAGGCAGGACCATCCTCTTCATTTCCAGAGCATCGCTCCCAATGCTCTTCATCTCGAAGCCCAGTACAGTGTGCCTCATTCTCGAGATTGGCTGTCACTATGTTCCATTGAAGGAATATATGCTATTCGCTATTCTGTGTCTTAGTAGAAATGACTGACACAGTGCACTTTCTGTTCTCCTTTGCCTGGGCTGTCAGCCCAAAGAGTCAGGACCTGTCATCCATTAGGTCAGGGCCTCACTAACCCTGTGCTCATACAGTTTCCTCAGTAATAAAGGGAACTGAGTAAAAGAGCAAATGCCTGCCTACCTTATTTCTGGCTGGGACTCTGCTACCTTATTCCTTAGATAAATTCTTTACCATATGGAGACTTCCAAGATACCATATGGTAGATTAAAAGAACCTGACTTTCTAGTATTCCTATCCAAGTTACTCTTAGGTATTTTTATTAACAAGACGGCCATGTGGCATATTTCACATGCATACACAGATGTGCTAAATGAAAGTGTTGTTTATAAACTATGATTCATTTGCATTGCATTTCATCAAGAAAAGAAACAGAAGTTGGCTTTCTTCACACCAATCAATAATTTTTTATTTTTAAAGTTTGGCATGTTTTCTATAATGAGCTGATTGAAAAATGTCTTTGAAGAATACATATATATATACATATATATATATACATATATATATATACATATATATGTATATGTATGTGTACATTTAACATTCAGATTGTTCACACCTAAACACCAATTACGTTTCTTTTCTCTTTGATTTCATGTCTCTGGAAAATAGTTTGACCAAGCTTAAATGCTAATTTTTCCCTAGTTGCAAGACATTCAAGCAATTTTATAACTGGCCTAGTGAAAGGACCCTTCTTCAGCACAATCAGAATTCAACAACGATTCAAAAGCAACATCTTGTCCTTAACATGTCAGCTTGGAATCATGGACACGAAATTTCTTACAAAGGTTGAGATAATATCCCTAGGGACCATCTATCAATCAGTGTGACTATATGTTTCACAATACTATTTTGCTTAAGGATTTCTGTGGGGGTTCTTTTATTTACACTGTTGGTTTTTAATCCATGTTTATTTTTCCTTCCATTGAAATAGTTCCAGATAATGATATTGACTTTGAAAATTTCAGTTGTTTTTCTTTCATATTGTATGATGCTCATACATCCTCTCTCCTACTTTTTTCTTGCCTCAATTTACTAAAAGAATTGTATTGTCATAGATTCATACAAAGCTGTTCTGGCCATTTAGAGGCTATAGGAAAAGCTTGGTTTTGTGTGGCTCAGAATTCAGCTATCAGGTTAGAAATGATGCTGAAGCTTTCTTGTATATTTTAAGTCATCTACTCTAATCCAGTTGCTACCACCGGGTACTCTACAGGTGTCTGGAGCCCGCTTGTGCTGGCAGAAGCACCCCCTTCCCAAAAACACCCAGAAGAAAATGTGGCTAGACTAAGGATGACTGTGGACTAACAGTAATCGGTGGATCAGATTTGAGCTTCAAAGAAAGACTTCCCTTTTCCACTTTCAGATACTGTTGGAACTACATATGTAAGACCCAGAAAGACTTTGATGATATTTTCCCTGACAGTTAAGTCAATTGGGCCATCAACAAATGTCTAAGAAGAAAACCTCGAATGAAAGGAAGTTATACTAGTTATTTACATAGGAGCTCTCTACCTTGTGTGCTAGAAGTTCTTCCTGGTCAATGCATCTGAAAAATATATAGGCTTGAACGTTCCTGGCACGGTGTCCCCCAGACCATCTCCAAGGAAAGAATCCATGTTTTTTTCTGCATTTTTTGAGCAGGTCTCTGAAATCTTGCATGAGGGAAGGAAGTGAAGTAAGTTTACTCTGAGGGTTTTGTCATCTGTTTGCTTTCTGTTGCCCCGTCAGCATGCCACGCAATAGTCCTCTGATAGTCCACCAATCCCTGGGAGATCATGACAATATCTCATTAAGATTTTAGGCACCATAGCTTCTATTCTTTCACAAAACACATGTGTGGCTTTTCCAATTAAGAGTGGGTATGTGCAAAGTCCACAGATTGTCATTTTTATTTGCTGTTAGTGATTAAGCATGATTCTCTGCCTTGTGGTCTCTGTAGATGATCTTCTTTTTTCCTTTAAATTCCTCCAAAAGCCATGGATATTTCAGCCACACAGAAGCATGGGTGTCTTCCATAAACATCCCCTTCAAACTCTCCTCCAGTGACATAGACAAGAATTACACGGAATCTTGCACCTGTCTGAACAGCATAAGCCAAACTCACAAAGAAGGGATACTTTGCGATTTCTCCAGTATTCTACTCTGTTTTGTTTGAGTTATATCTTTCACATTTTCTTTTATGCTATCATTGCCTTTCTATACACCTTAAATGAAAAATAACTTCCAGTTAATTGCCTCTATCAATTTTCATACTTGAAAATATTTTCAATAGCCCTCTTTACCAAAAACTCAAGATAGCTCAGAATATTCTGGTCTGTCTTGTGCTGGACCCCTGTTCACAGTTTGAGCAACATGTCACATTTCTCACAAAATTCCATGACAGGTTCATACAGTCCAACTCTTTCATAGTACATATTCTCTGCCAATTATCTTAAAACCCTAATTCTTTGGTCCAAATCTATGTCAAATATTCCTAACACGTCCTCAGACTTTCTGTATTGAAAATCAGGCACTAGGCTTCCGGGTGGCCAGCGGGGAGAAGTCAGTATGATCTGGTGAATCCAGCGGGCCCCTGCAGGAGCCTCCAGGTGTCTGCTTCAGGATCGGAACAGCCTGGGCAACAGCACCCGGTCTCCAGGCAGTGCAGGAGGTAAGCTGTGCACCAGAGGCCACCTGGGAAGGAGCAGCTTGCACTAGTGAGTTCAGCATTGACAAGACCAACTAACACCAGTGAGAACTAGATGGCAAGAGGCAAACGCAGGAACGTCACTAACAGAAATCAAGGCAATATGGCAAGGTCTGAACCCAATTCTCCTTTACCAGCATGTCCTGGATACCCCATCACACCAGTAAAACAAGATTTGGATTTAATATCACTGGTCATGATGCTGGTACAGGAACACATGAAGGACATACTTAAAGAAATTCAGGAGAAAATGGATCAAAAGTTAGAAGCCCTTGCAAGGAAAACACAAAAATCATTGAAAGAAATCCAGGAGAATACAAAAGCCAATAAGGAGGAAATGCAAGAAACACTTAAAGAAATACAGGAGAACTTTGGTCAACAGGCTGAGGTAATGAAAGAGGAAACACAAAAATCTCTTAAAGAATTACAGGACAGCACAAACAAGCAAGTGAAGGAGCTAAGCAAAAACAACCAGAATCTAAAATCAGAAGTAGAAACAACTAAGACTTCAAGCAATACTACTGAGCAATAGTGTTAAAAACTGCATGTTATTGGCACAGTGACAGACAAGTGGACCAATGGAATAGAATTGAAGATCCAGAAATGAATCCACACACCTATGGTCACTTGATCTTCGACAAAGAAGCCAAAAACATCCAGTGGAAAAAAGATAGCCTTTTCAACAAATGGTGCTGGTTCAATTGGAGGTCAGCATGCAGAAGAATGCAAATTGATCCATTCTTATCTCCATGTACTAAACTTCACTCCAAGTGGATCAAGGACCTCCATGTAAAACCAGACACATTGAAACTAATAGAAAAGAAACTGGGAAAGACCCTTGAGGACATGGGCACAGGGGAAAAGTTCCTGAACAGATCACCAATAGCTTATGCTTTAAGATCAAGAATTGACAAATGGGACCTCATAAAATTACAAAGTTTCTGTAAGGCAAAGGACACTGTTAAAAGGACAAAACAGCAACCATCAAATTGGGAAAGGATATTCACCAACCCCACATCTGATAGAGGGCTAATATCCAATATATACAAAGAACTCAAGAAGTTAGACCCCAGGGAACCAAATAACCGTATTTAAAAATGGGGTACAGATCTTAACAAAGAATTTTCACCTGAAGAAATTCAGATGGCCGAGAGGCACCTTAAGAAGTGCTCAACATCATTAGTCATTAGGGAAATGCAGATCAAAACAACCCTGAGATTTCACCTTACACCAGTCAGAATGGCTAAGGTCAAAAACTCAGGTGACAACAGGTGTTGGCGAGGATGTGGAGAAAGAGGAACACTCCTCCACTGCTGGTGGGGCTGCAAGATGGTACAACCACTGTGGAAATCAGTCTGGAGGTTCCTCAGAAAACTGGACATGAGACTTCCAGAGGACCCTGCTATACCTCACCTGGGCATATACCCAAAGGATTCCCTGGCATGCAATAAAGACACATGCTCCATTATGTTCATAGCAGCCTTATTTATAATAGCCAGAAGCTGGAAAGAACCCAGATGCCCCTCAAAGGAGGAATGGATACAGAAAATGTGGTATATTTACACAATGGAATACTACTCAGCAATTAGAAACAATGAATTCACAAAATTTTTAGGCAAATGGTTTGATCTGGAAAATATCATCCTAAGTAAGGTAACCCAATCACAAAAGAATACACATGGAATGCAATCTCTGATAAGTGGATATTAATTAGCCCAGAAGCCCTGAATACCCAAGGCACAAATTGCATAACAAATGGCTCCCATGTAGAAGTATGGAGAGGGTCCTGATCCTGGAAAAGATTGATCTAGCATGGGAAGGGAATATAAGGGCAGAGAAAAAGGAGGGAGGTGATTGCAGAAGGGATGGAGAGAAGAAGGTTTATGGGACATATGGGGAGGGGGGATCCGGGAAAGGGGAAATCATTTGGAATGTAAACAAAGAATATAGAAAATAAAAATATTTTTTTAAAAAAAGAGAAAATCAGGCACTAGATAAAAGTCATTATCCCTTTCGTCACCTTGTGGACTTGAACGCACTACATGCACAAGCATGACTTCTACCATCAACTGCTTCTTAGGTTAAGTGTTAAGGTGTTTATTAAATGATACTAGAGAAGTGATCTTATAAGCCATGCTAAAAGCCAGTTCCTATACCCCTCAGGTTACCCATACTTCCTGATGATCTAGGAAGAGGCAATCTTCATCCAGAAAAATCACTGACTTCCAAATACATCACTGATTAATTTTTCATCTACTACTGCCTTTATATTTTGACCTGAACCTAAATACAATCTTTAGTAGAAAGTATTTCCTTATATCCTAAATAGAGTAATAACCCATTTTTACATTTTAATAACTCCAACTTCAGCATAAGCACAATAATTTTTAATGCACAAGCATTTTAATTGTCTAATATAAGCAATTTTGCTAGAGAAAACCTTATTGGAAACCTCAGTTCAATATCTTTAAATTCCTATATTACCAAACCATCCCATATTTCTCAAATCAGATTTAGCACCTCCAACTATAAAACAGAATTGCATTAGAGATGTTTCAGTGGTCCCTTACCCAGAACTATCTGATTAAGCATCTTACTGTGACAGCCTTATACCCAGTAGAGTATATTTAAACCATTAACTCACATCTTTTGTATAGCTTGAACTTTAAGTCATTGGCCATTGAAATATGTCTGAATTTATCTTATATTTATCATCCACCAATAGAGTCCCATCTGTATTAGTCACTGTCCTACATAGCAACAAAATAAGGGATAGATAGATAGATAGATAGATAGATAGATAGATAGATAGATAGAACTAGAGAGAGAGAGACAGATACAGAGAGAGAGAGACAGAGAGAGAGAGGAGAGAGAGAGAAGAGAGAGAGGAGAGAGAGAGAAGAGAGGAGAGAGAGAGAGAGAGAGAGAGAGAGAGAGAGAGAGAGAGAGAGAGAGAGAGAGAGAGAGAGAGAGAGAGAGGAGAGAGAGAGAGAGACTGATTTAGACTTGCCAGATCACAGTCAACTCCTTACTATTAACTCTCCACTTGTTCCACATTACCAGAAAACCCAGGTCAGGAATTCCCATGCTTGGGCTCCTCCTTTAGAATAATCTCAAAGCCCTGAAAGTTTCTTCCAGAAACTTCTGACTCTTCATAGTCCCTCTCCTTCCCTTTGGACTTGCCAGGTACCAGCCCACTCCCCAGCTGTGTTTCTCCAGCTATCCCATGTGGCCAAGATATTCAGGTAGATCATTCACACCAGCCCTTCTAGATCACCACAAAACTCTGTATTTTCCAAACTGGAATGATGCCACCCATTCTAGACCCATCAAAACACAGCACACATCCTATAGTCCTAAAACATGGAGAAATCAAGCTGGTAATGACTTGGAAGCTAGCTCCCCAATAGCTAACTTTCATGGTGCTCAGCTTTATTTTATGTATACTACCAGGGACAAAATTTTAACAACACTCTTACCCTTACTGTAAGCCCTACAAGGTATAATAATGACTGGTCTGGAAAAAGGTGCTCCCTAGTATTATAGTGGCATGTATTCATTTTCCATTTAGATTTTAGGCCTATGCCACAAGATAGAATCATGCATAGTTGAGCCAAAATCCAAGAGGGGCCAAGTCCTGGGAAAGAACATAATACTATCATTCTGCTAAATATATGTTATAATAAACTGTCTCTAGATTCTTACCACTATGCCCATAGATTAATACATCTAAGTCCTTGTGAAAGAAGCTTATTTTGTAGTAGATGGTACTTAACACAAAGACCCACAGCTTGTCAGTGTGCAGAGATTAAGAGACTGTGAAATGTTCATCTCTAAATAAGATGTTTACATCACACCCTCAATACCAGGGCACTAGAATCATTGTATCATGGTGGAAAGGAGAGTAAAAACTTGTAAGACCAAGAGGTAATGGACAAGATATAATAGGGAAACAGTGCACGACAGGTTCATTGCAAATACGATTTTGTAGCACCTGTGACAGCACATACAAGACTTATTAAGACAGCCAATGCTCCAACATGGATGGGGGAAGGGCTCATGAAGACTCTCCTCCAGCCCTAATAGTAGGGCTATTGACAACTCCAGGTTGCTGATGAAGGAAAACTAATCTTCTTCAGGAATTGATATCAATACACAGTTCTATACCCATGCTCATGCAAGCACACCAAGTGCACTCGGTGGGGTTAAAATTGAAGCAAATGAAGCCGGGAAAGAAGAGTAGTGGATGGATAGGAAGGAATAAAAGGTCATCACTATATCCATTTGCAAAAATCTTTCAAACAATAAAAAAATGTATTTTCATGATGACATCTATAGATTGGTTTACATGATGATATCTTAATAGCCTAACATGGCTGTCTTCACACTAGAGGGGCAAAGAGTCTCGTGGCTCCTTAGTCCAGAAAGATGGTACCTCAGTAGTCAGGTCTAACCTGGTACTAAAGTAAAGGCAAGGAAACAACAGTAAAGCTTTTTTTCTTGGACCTCCTTTTATCTGGGCTGCCACTGGTATGTGCTACCTATGTTAGGAGTGGGGTCTGGGAACTTCAAAACAATCTTATCAAGAAAAACCCCTTACACAAGTACCTAGCAGTTTCCATTTTGGTTGACTGCAGATCTGATTGACAATGAGGATTAAGCATCACAAGACGTCCCCTTTGTCAGCATAACTGTCAGTCACATCTCCTTTTGGCATGTCTAATTCCCAAATGAAATAAGACGCAAGATTGTAATTCTGCCTAACATGATATAACTACCCAATGTTCAATTGCTAATGCATAATTTCTCCCATAGAATAGCTGGCATTCTCTGTTGAGAAATGCTTAAATTTTGAGTGTACCTACCAACATGATAATATTTATTCACAATATTTAATAACTGATATTATCTCAATGTTCCATTGCATAGTAAAGAAATATGGGAAATAAAACATGAGTATCAGCTTAATGTATGTGTGTGTGGATATATATATATATATATATATATATATATATATATATATCACAAACATCGTCTTATTTTTTAAAAAAGAAAATGTTTATTCTGGTTCACAGACCTTCATAACAGGAAAGTCAAGGCAAAAGGAAGCTGAGAGAGCTGGAAAATTATAATTACTGCCAGAAGAAGAGAGAGACCGAAATACATTAGTGTTCAGCTCTGAAGTCCAAAGAAAACAGTGGGTGTGTGCTAGTGTTCAACTTGTTCTCTCTACTTACACACTGCAGTATTAACTGCTCATGGACTGATCCTGCCCACTATGGGCAGGTCTTGCAACCTCAGTTAATGTAACCAAAATAATATCCTCAGGCACAATCAGAAGCTCATTTAAGTGATTTTAAAACCTGTCAAGTTGACAATTAACACTAACCATGACACCATGAAACACAATAATATCTTAATTGCTTATTAAACATGCATGATGGCCTGGTGTAGTGGCATATACCTGAATCCCAGCACTAGAAAGGAAAAGCAAAAAAAGATTATTAGTTGGAGGTCAGGCTGGGCTACATAGCAAGTTTACTTTGAGACAATAAAGCAAGATTCTGTCTCTCAAAAACGTTAAGGGAGGAAATCTAGTGATCATATGACTGTATATATCACAGTTAAACCCATGAGGGAGACAACCTCCTTTATCTTTGTGGGAACTGCTTAACATTTTAAAAGATGACTAAACACACTTGGAAATCCAAAGGAAAGGGGGTGGAAACTTTTGTTCATTTTTTAGGCAATCTACTTGATAATATAAGAGATGAACCTAGGACAGAATTTTATGAAAATTCTTATAATATATATATTAAGACTCCTAATTATCTAAAGCAATTCATATTATTTTATAGAAGTTTGTTTTATATACTGGAATGGTTTAAGAAAACTATTTTTAATGAGGTTTCTCCTATCTACATAGGGACATCAAGTGGTGTCAGTAATTCAGGTCTTGGTTAGAGAGCTTATTATTGAGAGTTCATGGATGCAGATTCCCAACATATACAGTAAAAACAATATCACAATATCACCCAGACCTCCAACTCTTACAATATTTCTACCCTGTTTCCAAATCAGCCTTCTCTATGGTGAACCCCCTAATTGGTTATCAAATATCAAGTGGTTTGCCCTAAAAACAAATACATACAAGCAACACAAAATGGACTCAGAAGATTTTTATAAATTTATTCACTTTATATGTGTGTGTGTGTATGTGTGTGTGTGTGTGTGTGTACATATCATTAATAATCTTTAGAAGAGGTCATGAATTTGCTAAGGAATGGGAGAAGGGACACAGGAGAAGCTGGAGAGAGGGGAAATGGTTTAAATACAACATACATAAATTAATTAAAATTACTTCAAAAAAAGCTGGCAAAAACACGTCTAATCTAAGTTTAGTTTCATTTTGTCTTTTCAAAAGAAACAGAGGAAAGATGGCTGATTACCAGTTTTTTGGTCAAGCAGAAACATTATTTCATTTGGGGGACTCAAAGTCCTTCTATAGTTTCAAGAAAAGCTAAGGGAGCCCAATACACACCAAGTCTAACCAAAGAACACCGACAGCTCTGCTACTCCAGTGCTCTGACAAAATTGTGTTTTAAGAAACTGAGGGCTTCAATCTAAACGTGAAATTTTTAAAATAATCGTGTTTTGACAATAAACAGGTTCAAAGAGCCAGGTCTGGGAGTGAAATCCCACAAGGATCTTTCAGGTAACTACAGAGACATTCTATTGCTCTTGACTCTTTTCCTGCTAGGCTCAGGAAGTTATGTGAGGTAGCAGTGTCAATCACCGAATGGCCCCTTTGCACAGAGGCAATAACACTGTCACATTACCACTGGTAACATAAAACAAAACATCAGAGGAGATCCTGGGTAGAGGTTCTAAACACAGCCAGGCAAGTAGCGCTTATATGTTGTGATAAACTAAAGAACAATGATGACCAATGGGTAGAATTCACAAGTATTATATCATCATTGTAAGATTAGTTGTGAGATAGCCATTGTGTGTACTCATGGATAGAGTCTGGGAAACACATATCGGGATGGAAATAGCAGAAGAGGGTGAATAGGGAGCATGCTCTTTGTGTATTCTGTAACAGCCATTACACATACCAGGACCAGGACCGAAGAAACAGAATAGCAATACACGTGTTAATACCATCTGAGTACTCAAAGTTCTCTCCTCACTGGGAACTTTAAAAGTATAATACTGAGCTAGATCCACCAGGGTGCCCAGTACAATCAGCAGCACTACTGATGATCAGGTACCAGATACCAAGCCAGACATGGCAGCACAGAAGTAGTTGATGGAATAAAACTGTGTCCCGTCTATGAGCATTATTTGCCCGGGCTCTAAGCAAGTCTGGCCCCTGGCTCTCTGCTTCCCACATTTCTAAGCAGGCTCTGAACAAGTAGATTCTTAACAGAATAGAACAGAAACACTCATGGCAATTACAATCCTCATTCCTTTAACTGCTCAAAGTCACCTTAGCTGATAGTTATAACTACCTTCCTTTCTGGCCCATTTCTTATTTCTTCCACCCTCAACAAGCATTTCAACAGATCTTAGTTCTTATCTGCAGTGGTGACTCATACCTTCATTCCTGGGGGTTCTGAGACATTTATCTTCCTGCCTGGATTGAATTGTTATCGTTTCCCATTGACCTTAATCAGAGGACAGGTTACCACCAAGAAATGCCTTAAAGAATCTCCTGCACTGCAGGTACACTGTTCCTTACTTTCATTGTGAACAAGCAATCCAATTTCCCCCTAGTAATCTGAATCAATCACCCCTCTGTCACTCACTCCTTTCTTAGCCAGTTGATTCAAGGACATCTGAAGTCCAAGTGGCCAGGAAGAAGGTTTAGTTCCAAGTCCAATGAATACTTACTGTACCTCCTGGCAGAAGGAATCCCTCTTTTGGAATCAAAGCTTCTAAGCCAACATAGCACAATATTGCTGGAATAGGAAGCAAAATCTCTCTGAATCATTTACTATGGGCATTCTCTTCTCCACCTCTTGATTCCAGGTTTCATGACTCCTGCCAATAGAAGAAAGAGTAGAGTCTCTTAGTTAGGGTTTCCACTGCTGTGAAGAGATACCATGACTGTGGCAACTCTCATAAAAAAAATATTTAATGTGGGCTGGCTTACAGCTCAGAGGTTTAGCCTATTATTATTATGGAGAGAACCACTGCACGTGTGCAGGGAGGTATGGTGCTGGAGGAACCAAGAGTTCTACACATTGATCTGCAGACAGCAAAAAGAAACTGCATTCTCTAGTTGGGTTTTTTCTGACCTTCCTACTTTGTTCCCCTGAAACAATGACTTTGGGACTTAATTTATATGAATAAATACTTAGACCAATAACCTGGGCTCTGTTCCCTGAATAGCTCATATCTCGAAAAGAAGCATGCCACATATTCTCAAATTTCCCAAATATTCTCTCTCTCTCTCTCTCTCTCTCTCTCTCTCTCTCTCTCTCTCTCTCTCTCTCTCTCTCTCACACACACACACACACACACAGAATTCCCACCTCCCTTTTCTTGCCTCAGCTCATTGGCCATAGGCTTTTTTATTGAAAGGTGATTGCTTTTACACAATGCACAAAAGATTCTCTCTACAGTGTTCCACACTGGGCAGAACTTTAATATACGTATGACCTCAAAGCCCAGCTCTACAGTGACACAATTCCTCCAACACGCACCAATAAGGCTGTGCCTCCTAATAGTGCCAAACATTCAAACACATGAGTTTATCAGAGCCATATGCATTCCATTCGTGGCAAGTATATCAAACACTGTTTCAAGGCATGGATAGCCTTCCAGAGCTGTAAAAATAGCTAAAAGAAAAATTCCTGCCATCTGACTTTACCAATAAAGACTCAGGAGTGAGTCATAGAGGCCAAGAAAGCACCCAGTTCACCTTCCTAGTCCACCAATATCATAGACATAAAAAGCTCTTTCTCCTCGACACTATCTTAGACCCCTTCAACTCAAACATCCTCCTTCCTGTTCACTTCTGTTCACTCCCTGTTGGCTGGTTACTTGTTCTGCCTCTTGGCCTAGAGTTGACTTTATTTAGCTCTAAGATAAAAGGAATATCCTGAGCCATACCACAAAAAGATAGGGTTTTTTTCAGTAAATAACACAATCTTGAGGTGCACAGTGTGATTAAATATCCTGCAACACAGAGTGCCCTTCCCTAGCCCTCCTGACTATTGCCACCTAATTGGTCCTGTGTCTATGTTACCAATAATTCTAGCATCCTATCAAGCAAGCTTCTTTCAGATGGTGGGGACATAAGAAGACTAGTGCATTCAGAGAGTGTGAGCCCACTGCTGTACTTCTTTGGCTGTGAACGGAGTTTCTTGATTAGAACTGATGCTTTGTGGAAAAACCACAACAGTGGATAAGGCATTGTGTACACCCATGGATGGCAGTTTAGTGTTATGTGCAGGAAAGGCAAATTCATAACCCAAATGAGTATCTCTTCCTATAAGGACAATGAGCTACCCTTTTCCAAGATGGAAACAATTCAATGTAGTCAATCTGCTTCCATATCACTGGCTGATCACCCTCGGGTGATGCATGTCAGAGTCAGTACTGGTCTCTGTGACTGACAGAAGTCACATGCAGAAGAAGTCTTTATGAATGGAAGTCCATACTGTTGAGATTATTAATCATTATGGAACCACACAACTCATTATTTCACCATTCAAGTAAAATGTTTAAATGTATGCACTGCCCAAAGTCCCACCCATCATGCAGACCATCCTGCACCCGTGTCCTCCACAGTTGTTTCAGAAAGAATTATAAAGCCACAGTTGTTTGTTTCTGAATGATACCTATATAGCATTCAGGACAACTGCAAAGCAGTCCTTTAGCCTATTTTTCTTCAACCAACCAATAACAGGGCTCAACTGAAGAGGCTATAGTGCATTCACCAGGAAAGAAGAAATTGTAAAAGGAGTTGTAAACACAGACTTTTTGGAAATTTCCCCCCTGTGCCTTCAGGGCCTACTCAAGACCATGATATATATGTAGTACTTCCTTTGACAATCGATTGTGGTAAGGCTTCCAGTCCTCTTTTCGTTGTCCTTTTAGAGGTATACTGACTAAAGCATGGACTCTTCAGGAACAGCCCAAATAACTCCAGTGGAAAATGAAGTCATTGTAAATGTGCATGTACAATTTGCACCATAAAAACTCCCTAACACTGGATGCTCAATGAGATGAAATAATGGTTGGTTGGAAATACTCCAACTCTGTTGCTCTGCAACCATAAGATTTTTTTTTAATTTGGGGAAATAACCACTACAAAAGACCTGTGCCAATAAATTTAATAATACATGCAAATACTTATATAAGGCATGTATACACACAGGCACACGTAAACACATTCAAAATTCTGAGGGATTGCTGCATCCCAAGCCTCTGGATTACAGCCCTCACTGTTTCGTTTTCATAGCAACCAGTCAATAGACATTGCCTTAAGGAGCTAAGTCATGAAATAGAGACTTTGAGATGTGGTTTAAAGCTACAGTGATGTTGAAACAATAAAAAAAAACTATTCAATATGTTTAATCCTATAGATTTTGACATGACAGAAAAGTGCAAAATGGTCGGAATAAAGATTTTTGCCTTACGAATAACATTCTTCATTGCTTGTGTTTCTTATTTGTGAGCACATATCTGTCTACAACTAAAACAAGTGTTAAAGCATAAACAACTTCTTTAATTAATAAAGGATTTTTAAAAGTGTTTGCCATGCAATGGAACATTGCATAGAATCTAAAGGAGGTAAAGTACTATGCTCAATAGTGACCTGAAAGGATATTGTGGGAGAGTGGGCCAGGCTGATAGGAACACAGGGGTTCCTTCGAAGCACGCCAGCTTGGGAGATTTTAGGGAAATAAAGCATCTTTGAATTGAATTGTCTATGCTTACGAAATTTTTTAGCTTTATGCAATGTTTGTAATATTACCTTTGGAATTTAAATATAAGGTTCTGTAAGATAAATATACACTCATAGATAGGTGTTATTTTTAAGAGCATGAAAATAGAAGGTGGTGAGCTTCAATTGCATCTTCAACATATAGAGAGTTGAGGAAAAAAGACTGAGGCCCAGAATGGATGCTTTCTTCTGCATCCCATTAATGAAAAGTGCACCAGCTCTGGGCCAAAGGCGTCCTGAGAAGGAGCAAGAAAGGTCTTTAAAAATTCCTTGTTCTTCTAGCAAATTACACAGAGCCCACTCATGGACCAAATGATTTTTATTATAAATAAAAGGCAGGGGTGGGAAACTGACCTTCTATCCATTTAAAATAAATTTGTGTGAATAAAGTGAGGGTTCAGGAAGACAGAAACTCCTTCATGTCATGTACTAGGAACAAAAAGCAAAGCCCACTTAGACCCACATCCTCACACCCTTGGTTGATGCTTACATTTGTACAGCACAAAATTAAATTTCTTCCAAACAGACCTTCATCCTACATTTTTAAGTTTATACTTTTCTCAAAATAATAGTGAACATGGAAGGATAGTTCCCTACAGACTCACAGCACTATGAATTAGAAAAAGTCTTTTCCAGATCATAAGCCAGGAGGAAGAGAAAGCTTAAGTCTTGGTTTGTTGGCGCACTATCTCAGTATAGGAGTTCTGTATCACTAAACATTTAAAATGAGCAATTGTCATCCAGGTGAGTTTGATTATGTGAGTAAGACCCCATCATACTCAGGGACCACCAGGTTACCTTGTAGCCAGCCTTCAAATACAAACTGACCTCACAAGGTCTTCAAGAAAACGCAAATGATTCCCCCTGCTTTGTAAAACCACTTACTGACTGCTTCTGTCAATCAGGTCTTCATCTGAAGGCAAGAAAACAGGCATATTTATCATTTCCTATCTCTTGTGTTAAAATGGAGAGACAGGACACCTTGGCAAAGTGCTGATGACCATTCTCATACAAAACAGTGCAGAGAACCGCTGGGCCCCTCGAGAAACCAGAGCTGACTTTCTAATATGAATGATCATTTTCAACAGGACATTTTATGCATGATTTTACACCTCCAATACACATGTTGTATGGTGTTCTTTTTTAGCTAACAGGCTACTTTTAGAAAGATGTGGCTTCATAGCAAAACTGAGCAGAAAGTACAGTGTTCTTGGGCAGTCCTTTCCACATCTTGCACACATGAAGCCTCCTCCACCACCATCAACAGAATGCTCCTTTTTATTTAATGCAATAGATGAACTGATATTGTAAAGTCTTCCCTATGCAAAAAAAAAAACCTAGTTTTCTTTAAGATTCATTCTTGTTATACATTATGCACATTTTGGCAAATCCATGGTATTTATGCCACTGTGACAGCAGATCTAGCAGTTCTTGTCTACTAAAAGTCATCTGACCTCTGCCTGTTCCTCCCTCTCTCCCCCTACTCTATAAATCACTGAAGGCTGTGGGTCCCATATTGTAAATGCTTAGAGAGAAATTCTTATGGTCTTCTAAGGACCATGGTGACCATATATGTGAACCAAAATTCAGACTGTAAAACACTATATATGAAAGAAATTTTAACAAAATTCAGAGATACTATAGGAGATATATATACACTATGTATATATATATACATATAGTGTTTACTAAACTATATATATAGTATAGTATACACTATATGTATATAGATGATACATAGATAGATAGATGATAGATAGATAGATAGATAGATACATAGATACATAGATAGATACATAGTATCTCATATTACCTGCCTCAGTAGGCAGGTGTGTTTGCAATATCCATAGGTCAGAAGTGGCATAGAAAGGAGGTAGGAAAAAGTAGGGCACTTTGGGTTGCCGCCCTGTGGGTCAAGTGCTGTTTGTCTTAAATCCCTCGCATGTGAACATTCTTGACTCATAGGCTTTGAAGTGTTTTTTTATTAGGTTGCCCCCCCAAAAAATCCCATAAGCCATCTCCCCTCCCTCTGTTCCCCAATCAACCCCCTTCCACTTCCCTGTCACACTGCTGCATAGAGCCTTTTCAGAACCAAGGGCCTCTCCTCCCTTTGATGTCCAACAAGGCCATCCTCTGCTGCCTATGCATCTGAAGTCATGGGTAACTCTATGTGCACTCTCTGGTTGGTGGTTTTTACCCTGGGAGATCTGGGAGTACTGGGTGCCTCATATTGTTGTTCCTCCTATGGCACTGCAAACCCCTTCAGCTCTTTGGGTCTTTTCTCTAACTCCCCGATTCTGCATCTGGCTACAACCCCACCAAAATGCATTAAGGATAAGAAGATATAGTATACAAGATTTGACTCCTTTTTACTCATGCTCAGTGGCACAAGAATTTAGAGATCCCAACTCAAGGCAGAAGCATTGTTCAAGAGTTATGAAACGCAACCCACCCATGGATTTTCTAAAAGCTGTATTTTCAAAAGAAAACTAGATTAAACTAAATATTTTATTTAAACCAATATATCGAACTATTATTCTAACATGTTACTGATGTATTAAACTATTAATGAGCTCCTCTATGTATTTTTTTCATACTGCATCTTTGAAACTCAGTATGGCGTTTAAGTTACAGCACTTTTCAAATCAGACTACCTACTTTTCAAAGATTGAACAGCCATATGTAGCTAGTGGCCAAAAACATTGGAAATCTGAGCTTTGTAATTCTTCCAACTGAGAGATTTTTCAGAGTTTAAAGAGCAAAAGCCTATGAAGTTCTATGTGAAGAAAATGTAATGGCACGGCAGTTTTAATCACAGAAGAGCCTGCAAACCCTTTCTAGCCAGCCAGCCAGCCTTTACCATCCCTTCTCACTCCCACAACTCCCACAAAGACATCTCAGTCAAACCTCTGAGCCTCTAGGAACAAAATTTTAAAGTTGTTCCCCCCAGTAATGTGAATGTGCATAGATAAATGATTGATTGATTGATTGATTGATTGATTGATTGACAGATGGCAGGATTGGTAAGGGATTGGTAGAAGGATATGAAGTGAGAAGATGGCCAATTAGATGTGTGAGTGGGGTTGATAGATGATGGATAGATGATACATAGATAGATGATAGATAGATAGATAGATAGATAGATAGAAACATAGATACAGATATACAGAGATAGATACATACATACATACATACATACATACATACATACATAGGTAGATGCATATATAGATATATAAATACATAGATACATACATAGATAGATGATAGATAAAGTGACAGATAGATAGATAGATAGATAGATAGATAGATGATAGATGATGGATAGATAGAAAGATAGATAATACATACATATACAGAGAGATGATAGATAAATAGGTGATACGTAAATAGATGATAGATAGATAGATTGATAGATAGATTGATTGATTGATTGATAATACATATACAGAGAGATGATAGATAAATAGGTGATAGGTAAATACACAGATAGACAGACACATAGATACATAGATACATAGATACATAGATAGATGATTGATACATACATAAATACATACAGATGTACAGAGAGATGGTAGATAAATAGATGATAGGTAGATAGATAGATAGACAAACAGACAGACAGACAGACAGACAGACAGACAGACAGACAGATAGATAGATAGATAGATAGATAGATAGATAGATAGATAGATAGATAGAAAATTAAGTGTTAGTTGACTTTTCCTAAGAAGATGCAAGCAAATATCTATTTAACCAAATTAGGGCACTTATCACAGACCAAAGAAATTATTCCATTCAAACGTGTATTAATGAGCCAGTGAGTTATTTGGTTAACTTACAAGAGCATAAATGAGCAGTTACTTACCACAACATGGGTGACTCAAAGGCAGCCACATTATTAAAAAGACCATCTCAGCATAGACAATGATTGACAGAAGCTGAGTTTCTGGAGCTTCCGTGTGGCTAGATAGGAAGAGAGGCTCCTTCCAGTAGCTGCTGATGAAAGTTTGGGAAGAGATGATGTGACTTGTAAGTTTCAGGAGCTTAAGACCTGTGAGTTCTATTTAATCCTAAGCCTTATTAACTTTCATGTTCTTCCTGTGTCTTTTCATGGGTATGTATGGAGAGAAGTGTTTGCACGTGTATGTATTTGTGTGTGTACATGTGAATGGAGAGAGTACATAGTCATATACATACGTATAGAAGTCAAGAGTCTATAGCAATCTTTCCCTCTCCCTCTCCCTCTCCCTCTCCCTCTCCCTCTCCCTCTCCCTCTCCCTCTCCCTCTCCCTCTCCCTCTCCCTCTCCCTCTCCCTCTCCCTCTCCCTCTCCCTCTCCCTCTCCCTCTCCCTCTATGTATACATATACATACACACACATATACATACACACATACATATATATGTATATATATCCAATTAACTATTATTTCTCTTACCTTGCATACAAACAAATCAGTGCCTTGGCTTTGTGTGTTTCCACATAAATTTGACTTGCTTGTCTAAACTAAAGCCTAAACTCTCTTGCTTCTCATTCCACAATCTCTAGAGGTTTTTCAGCTAAGATGATGGAAGTCCAGGTCTAGCTTGTTCTTTGGCTTCTTAGGCATTGCCTCCTTCCTGCTCAAGTTTTGGGAGCCTCTCTGATGGTGTACACACTGTTTTGTTTTCCTATGGTGGTCTAGAATTTCTAGCACAGTAGAAGACAATGGCCCAGGGATAACTAGACTTTGTAGGCTGGTGAAAATCTTCCCCACTGTGAGACAGAAGGCTTCTGTGAAATGTTCCTCTGGGAGGCCTGGAATGTGGATTCAGGTTTGAATATAACAAGCCCTAGAATTCAATCCAGCATTGTCTTAGGCAATTTGGATTTATGTTCCAGGTTTGTTTTCCTGAGAATCACTTTGTCTTGATTATTTTCCTTTCTTGTCAAGATTCCCAGAAATAATTAACATTTTAAGAAGCCTTGGAAATCCAACCAAACATAGACAGTGCTGGGGGCGCTCAGCCCTTCGAAATCTCCTGAACCAGAGGGAAGCAGATTCTCACAGCCTCTTTGTTTCTGTTCTGCTTAGCTGTCAGATGATAATATTCATTCTTTGATTCACAAAGGAACCACAGCTTATTAACTGAATAGCAGCTTTTTACAACACATTAAGCAAACGCATGTATTGACCTTTTGTAGTTTCTCTCCATGGTATCATATTTTCCTTTGGTTTACATTAGCCCGTTCTATTTAAAATGGAAAGCTAGCTTCAAGCTTCACTGGAGTCCAGACATGATATAATATGAAGCAGTGTGCTCAGTACTGAGGCTAGGAATGCATCTCTCCCCTAAGACATTGCCCACGACTAGGTATTGAAGGCAGGAACCCCAAGAAGTGAAGGCAGGAACCCCAAGAAACTGGTTTTTGCTCCTTCTTGTATACACAACACTCTAAGCACTTCTCGGCTCCAGCAGGGGAAAAGTCTCCTTGTGTTGCTTTTATTACCATACACTACATAACTGAAAGGCAATCTGGAAAGAATTCCAGATTTGCTAATTATATACAGAATGATATTAGTCCCAGATTCAACAAATTAATATCATTAATCATGATAAAAGGTAGCATCTGTTGCATGAACATGAACCAGGTTCTGTGCTACATGCTCTATTTAAGTAATGAGATTTTGTAAAGGTCCTGCTTATTGGCTTTTCTCTGTGTGTATGTTGTGGGGAAAGATAGCTTACTTTACTTTCTGCTAATAACTTATTATACTAATAGGATTCTGCCTTACCATGGGGTGTTGAAGGATGACACAAAGGTCTCACTCTAACCACTTTCTTGTCAATAATGTCACATGCTACTTCTGAAAGTCCCACCCGTGTTCACTTTAAATTTGTAACTTAGTAAGTACCACAACTGTAATGCCAGCATTTTTGATGGCTAAAGCAGAAGAATTATGAGTTTGAAGCTATACTCAGTTACCCAAGTTCCAAGTCAGTCTAGGTGAGCATGACAAAAAATATTAATGTGCAAACTCACTTTCAAAATCATTTTTTTCTATAACCTAGAGTTGAAATTCCAATAGTCACGGCTGGGGTCTTGGTGTCCCCTAAGTCCCTTCTCCCCTCTCTTCTCTGTGCTCTGCTATATGAACTAGAAGAGAGAAGGAAGAACACACATAGGACTCCCTCTTACATTGTTCCCACAGTGTGGCAGCAACTTTCTATCTCCCTGGGCATTGTCTCTATGTTGTAGGTGTGAAACACTAGCTCTTGGTGTGTTCTTATGGTTGTTCAGTGGACCTGTGGGATCTACTACACAACTCCCCACTGAAACATCCACTATAGACATCATCATGCTCTCCCTGGCCCTGCTCTGCCACCACATCACAAGGGCCTGCACACTGAGCAGGATCACAGGTAGGAAGGCTCAAGAGTCTAGGAAACGCTGAGCTTCCTCATTCCCTCCTCCAGCCCCTTGGTCCCAGCTTAGCAGCATCAGGAACTATCTAGCCACAGGTGCTTGAGGCTGACTCCTAACTCAGCACAGTTCCCACTTTAGGCAGTTCTAAATTTGGCAGCTGTTCTCTTGGAGTCTCCCATTAGGGAATGCATACAGAAAGAAAGGGCTAATAATGAAAGGGCCCAGAAGCAGTTGACACCGAGTAACTGTGAAAATAACTCAATCTAAGTTTCAATACCATTCTCTCATTTAAAAATGTAGCTTCCTGGGGAAGTGGCAAAGTCTAGGACAAGAAAGAGAAAGCACAAAAGAATTCTGAAAATTTTTAACAGTAACAGAAATCAAAGAAATAAAAGAATAGTCCCTAAAAGATTAGGTCATGTCAAAGGAACACAGACTTAAGCTCTTAACAGTTAGAGTGAAGAAAACAAATAAAATAAATAACACAGCATAGAATTATACTCTGAAACATGCTATTAACATGAGTTCATGCTGTAGAATTCAAGCCATAAGTAGAAGAGATAAAGAAATAAAAAATAACTATATACTAATATATGACTAATTCATCAAGAAGATGTAAATATGCTAAACATACATGTACTTGGTGTTGGGGCTCCTATTTTCATAAAAGTCACTAATGAAGACAAAAGACTAGATGCATACTAACACAGTAACAGTATGTTCAGTCAATCCTTCATTCTCATTTTAGATATGTCACCCAGACCAAACGTCACCAAAGAAGCATCGGACATAAATAATACCTTAGCTCTAATGTACTAAAGAGATAGTTATACAGTATCCCATTCAAGAAAAACAGAATACATGTTCTCAGCAGCTCATGGAACCTTCTCTCAAATAGGTCACATTGTGGGTCACAAAGCCAATCACCCAAGTCCAAAAGAATCAAAATAACTTCCAATATCCTATCAGATCATGGGTGAATAAAACTTAGTATCAAAGGCAAGAAGATAAATGAACTATACAAATACTTGGTGACTGAGCAGAGTCCCCATTAACATGTGACCATGCACAAACACACACACACACACACACACACACACACACACGTGTATTCATATATACACTCACATGCAAAAAGAAAGAGTGGAATAGATATTAGATGAGGGACATGTTTCCTATGTTCATGGACAGAATCAATCTTGCAAAAATGGCTGTATTGGTAAAGGTAATCTACAGATTTAATTCAATTTCCATCAAAATTTCTATAATGTTCTTCATAAAACTGCGAATAATCCTAAAATTTATACAGAACCACAAAACTCAAAAGGCCAAAGTGATGCTAAGCAGTCAAAACAAAGATAGAGACATTACTGTTGATCTTGAGCTGTTATGTCAGAGCCACAATAACAAAAACAGTGTGAGTTCTGGCACAGAGGGAAGGGAAGGGAATGGAAGGGAAGGGAAGGAGAGAAGAGGGAAGGGGAGGGAAGAGGAGAGAAAAGGGAAAGGGGGGAGGGAAAAGGGAAGGGGAAGGGAGGGCAAGGAAGGGAGGGGAGGGATGGGAGAGGAGGGAAGAGGAGGGGATGGCAGGTGAGGAGAAGGGAGGGGAGGGCAGGTGAGGGCAGGGAAAGGGAAGGGAAGGGAGTGGATGGCAGGAGAGGGGAGGGGAGGGAAGGGAGGGAGGAGAGGGGAGGGAAAGGAAGAGGAGGGCAGGGGACAGAAAGGGAGGGGAAGGGAGGGGAGGGCAAGGAAGAGCAGGGAGGGAGGGAAGGGCAGGGAAAGGGAGGGGAGGGAAGGGGAGGACACAGGAGGGCAGGGGAGGGAAAGGGAGGGCAGGAAAAGGGGAGGGGATGGGAATCGATGTGAGGGGAGGGCAGGGAGGGCAGGGGAGGGCAGGGAAAGGTAGGGGAGGGAAGGAGAAGGGAAGGGGATGGGGAAGGGGAAGAGAGGAGAAGTGAGGGGAGGGCAGGGGAGGGCAGGGGAGAGGAAGAGAGAGGGGAGGAGAGAAGAGGAGAGGATTGGAGAGGATTGGAGAGGAGAGGATTTGAAAGGAGAGGAGAGGATTTGAGAGGAGAGGAGAGGAGAGGATTTGAGAGGAGAGGAGAGGAGAGGATTTGAGAGGAGAGGAGAGGATTTGAGAGGAGAGGAGAGGAGAGGGAAGGGAGGGGATGGGAGGGGAAGAGGGGAGGGGAGGGGAGGAGGGGAGGAAGGGAGGGGAGGAGGGGAGGGAAGGGGGGAGGGAAGAGGAGGAGGGGAGGGGAGGAGGGGAGGGGAGGAAGGGAGGGGAGGAGGGGAGGGAAGGGGGGAGGGAAGAGGAGGAGGGGAGGGGAGGAGGGGAGGGGAGGGAGGGGAGGGGAGGGAGGGGAGAGGAGAGGAGAGGAGAGGAGAGGAGAGGAGAGGAGAGGAGAGGAGAGGAGAGGAGAGGAGAGGAGAGAGAGGAGAGGAGGAGACCAACAGAATAGGGAAGAAAACCAACCAATGAACTCTGACAGTTAGAGCCACCTGGTTTTGACATGAATGTCAAAATATTGAGAAAAAAACTTCTCCCCAAGAAAGATGCTGGAAAAACTGAATCTCAACATGTAGAAAATGAAATGAGATCCATATCTCTTACTCTATTCATTAACGTCAATTCAAAATGGGATCAAAGGCCCAAATGAAAGACCTGAAAATAAGGACCAAACTTTAAATCCAGGCAATAAGAAAGCGGATAGACACTTCCCCCTCCCAAAAAAATGGGCAATATGTATTTCTAAATGTGTTCAAAATCCTTAGCCATGAGAAAAACGCAAATTCAAATATTTTCTATCTCTCTCACCCCAGTCAGAATGGGTATATATATATATATATATATATATATGTGTGTGTGTGTGTGTGTGTGTGTGTGTGTGTGTATGCCACCTATGCAAACTTGGTCTATATACTAGAAACGTTCTAAGTCAACACTCCACAGAGATAGTTGTCCACTCAGATTCATTGTTTTACTATTAGCAATAGCTTTAAAAACCAGTCTGATAGTCATAAATGGATGAATAATAAAAACCTACTACATATACACAATGCAATATTAAGCTGCCATAAAGAAAGATCCCATCTGTTTTATCTCTATACACTGTGTGTGGGTGTGAGTGTGTGTGTGTGTGTGTGTGTGTGTGTGTGCGTGTGAGTGTGAGTGTGTGTGTGTGTGTGTGTGTGTGTGTGTGTTGTGAAAGAAGTGGATGTTATCCCAAAAGCTCAAAATAAACACGTTACAATTCACCCAGCACAGGGAGCTCCAGAAGGAGGACTTAAGTGAGGATGCTTTGGTTCCCCTGAGAAAGGGAACAAAATACTCACAGGAGCAATAAAGGAGACAAAATGTAAAGCAGAGACTGAAGTAAAGGCCACCCAGAGACTGCCCTACCTGGGGATTCATCCTATAAATAGCCACCAAACCCGACACTACTGTGGACAACAAGAGTGTATACCAAAAGGAGCACTCCATGGTTGTCTCTGGAGGAGCCCTGCCAGAGCCTTACAATGCAAAGGCAGATGCTAGCAACCAACCATTGGTCTGGGTGTGGGCTCCCCAGTGGAGGAGCTGAGGGGGGTCTGAAGGAGCTGAAGGGGTTTATAGCCCCATGGAAAGAACAATGATGTTGGCCACCCAGACGCCCCAGGACTCCCAGAGACTAAACCATCAACCAAGGGGTACACATGCTTCCAGCCAAAAATGTGGCAGAAGAATGCCTTGTCAGGCATCAGTGGGAGGAGTGGTCCTTGGCCAGGTGAAAGCACAATAGATGCCCCAACAAAGGGAAATCGAGGTAGGGGGAGGTGGGAGTGGGTCAGGTGGAGGGGCACATATAGGGAGGCAGGGGGTGGGAGGAGGGGTTGGGGTTTTTAGGAAGGAGGGAAATTGAGAAAGGCTTTACCATTGGAAATGTAAATGAAGAATATATTCAATTAAAAAAAAAGAATGGATGAAGAGACAGGAGAAAATACACAAAAGCAGAATGAGAAGACTACTTGCAGGACACAGGGGACAAGTAAAAGGACATTGGAAATGGCCAGGGCATTAAGGGAAGGGAACAGAACAGAACAAAATAATAATGATATATAAAAGTGTCATGATAAAAGCCATTACAAGTTATCTTTAAAATTTAAAAATAAAAACTCAAAAAGATATTGCTTCATACTGGATAAAACGATTGTCATCCCAAAGACATTTCCAAATCAGTATAGAGCAAAGGGCACAAAAAGGAAATTCAAAGTGAGAAGTAGTTAATTTGATACTGGAAAGAAAGGTCTCCAAATATCAAGATATTGTGACAGCTACTACTGCAAACTTCATTTTTGCAAGAAGGCTGCGATGCCTCAAACCTTTTCTGGAATAGGAAAGTATGCATGCCTATGTGAGCTTTATTATTCCTACATAGGGCTAAGATTTCTAGGAACTCAGTTCCACTTGAACACAATTTAAAAGGTGACCACTAACTAGAATGCTGATAATGTAACGATAAAGATCTGGCCATCTCACAAGTATAACTTGAAGTAACAGTACAAACTAGTTCTTGGAATGTAATTTTGCCCAAGATAAATGGTCTAAAAGCTTACAATAAATTTTCTAAATTTGCTGTGTGGTGATTTTAAAGAAACAATTTGTACCTCCATTGCCACTTCTACCCTTTAAAAGAGACACTGGGCTTTTGTTGTTGTTTGTTTGTTTGTTTTTCATTATTTTATTTAAATTCCAAATGTTACTCCCCTTCCTAGTCCTCCCTCCCCAAGTTCTTCACCCCATAATTCCTCCCCTTTGCTTTTGAGAGAATGCTCCACCCACCCACCCATTCAAGCACTCCCACCTAAACCCACAAGCATCTGCCTCCCCTGGAGTATCAAGTTTCTACAGGATTAAGTGCATCTTTTCCCACTGAGGCCAGACAAGGCAGTCCTCTGCCTCAATTTGGGAGAGGGGGTAATCAGACCACCCTGTTTATGCTCTTTGGTTGGTGATTTAGCCTCTGGGAGCTCTAATAGGTCTTGATTAATTGATACTGTTGTTCTTCCTATGGGGTTGCAATCTCCTTCAGCTCCTTTAGTTCTTGCCTGAACTCTTCCATAGAAGTCCTTGACCTCAGTCCAATGATTGGCTATAAGTATCTGCATCTGTCTCAGTCAGCTGCTGGTAGGGCCTCTCAGAGGACAGCCATGCTAGGCTCCTGTCTGCAAGAACAACATGGCATCTGTAATAGTGTCAGGGTTTGGTGCCTGCACATGGGGTGGATCCCAAGTTGGGCCAGTCACTGGATGGCCTTTCCTTGATTCTCTGCTCCAGATTGCACCTTATACCAATCAAGCTAAGATAAAAAACTTAAGGAACAGCACATGCTGTCGAGAATGTGAAGAAAGAAGAACACTCCTCCATTGTTGGTGGGATTGCAAACTGGTATAATCACTCTGGTAGTTCCTCAGAAAACTGAATATAGTTCTACCTGAAGACACAGCTATAATACTCCTGGGCATATACCCAAAAGATGCTTTACCATATATATCACAAGGACATGTGCTCCACTATGTTCATAGCAGCCTTATTTATAATAGTCAGGAGCTAGAAACAATCCAGACGTCCCTCAACTGAAGAATGGATACAGAAAATTTGGTTCATTTACACAATGGAATACTACTCCATTATTAAGAACCAGGATATCATGAATTTTGCAGGAAATGGATAGAATTAGAAAATACCATTCTGAGTAAGGTAACCCAGGGCCAAAAAAGGATACATGGTATGTACTTACTGATAAGTGGATATTTAGCCAAAAAGTTCAGAATACCCATGATATAACTCACAGACTATAGGAAACAAAACAAGAAGGAAGGCCCAAGTATAAATATTTCAATCCCACTTAGAAGGGGGAACAAAACAATGATAAGAGGCAGAGGGAGGGAAGGACCTGGGTTGGAAACAGGAGGGGGAGGGGAAAGGGGGTATCAGTTATGGGAGGAGACAGGAGAGAAGCCCAGCGGGCCAGGAGAATGAATAGAAATATGCAGCAATGAGGGGTTGGAGTGGGGGGAACCTTCAGAAATTTCCAGACATCAGGGATGTGAGAGACTCCCGGGACCCAATGGGGATGACCTTAGCCAACAGTGGGGAGACAGAAACTAAAGAGACCACCTCAAGTACATAGACATGGTCCCCAATTGAGGCATGGGGCCACCCACCCATCTTCAAGATTCTTGACCCAAAATTGTTCCTGTCTAAAGGAAATATAGGGATAATAATAGAGCAGAGATACTGGTTTTTAAGACTAGCCCTCAACCAGAGCATATGTTACTGCCCTGAAGGATTTACACTCTTTCTAGTCTATAACTATTAGAAGGAACTCAGTTCACCAACTCAGTGAGCACATAGAGAGGACACTAACACATGAGCATAACTTGCAGAGGGTCACACCTTCATCCAGCAATGGAGTTCACAACTAAACATCAAAGAACAAACTAAATAAAATTGAGGCATGGGTGGGTGGTCCCATGCCTCAATTGGGGGCCATGTCTATGTACTTGAGGTGGTCTTTTTAGTTTCTGTCTCCCGAGAGTCTCTCACATCCCTGGTGTCTGGAAATTTCTGAAGGTTCCCCCCACCCAACCCCTCATTGCTGCATATTTCTATACATTCTAATATAATTCCCTTCCTGGAAGCCAATCAAAACTGTAGCAAGATGATTTATTAAGTAATTTATTTTGCAACACTTTTAACTTACAAAGTCAATACATAGTTTCTTTGTCCTATTTATCCAGTCTCTTCTAACATTAACATCTTATATAGCCATGGCACATTTGTCCAAGCTAGTTAACATTGGCACATTATGACTAATTAGCCCACATACCTCTTTAAAATTCCACTGGCATTTTTACTTATCCTGGATACCTTATTGCATTCAATCGACATGATATTTGGGATCATTGCATTGCTATAATATAGTACCTGAGGCTAAGTAAATTATAAAGAACAGAAATCTGTTTCTCATAGTTCTAAGAAATAGCTTCAATGAGCTCAATTACCTAGAAGCAATTGTCCACTTCCAAGGTGTACATGAAGCCTCTGTTGTAAAAGCCACTGAATATTTCACAAGGGAGGAGCTCGCACTGACTAATCCCATTTTAAAGACTCCTCTTTTGATACCATGACTTCAGCATCTGAATCTTACAAGGTAATGCAATTAAACCATCAAGATTTCCTAAGCTCTGAGATACTTTTTCAGTGTAAATAGATTTCTCAAACATATATAAGCCATAAAGCCTGAGGAAATGAAGAAATAGAATTTAAAAAAAAAATGTACTGGTCATTGGAGGTACACAGTTCTGACTTTGCATTTAGGAGGCTAAAAGAAAGATCACAAGTTCAAGGAAGGCTAACCTAAGCTATAGTCTCAAGCTAGCCAGGGGTCTATAAATAGACTCTACTCTCACAGCAGAGAAAATGAAATCTGAATCCTAAACAAATAGAAAGTCAAACAAATATTCCTCATATAACTCTGTCAAAGACTTTGTTCCTAGAGGTGATGAGTGAAGAAGCCCAGAAGGAACTGGGAGAAAGGTTTGAGATTCTTCCTTATCCTTGATGAGGTTGCAAAGCTTAAAAATCAAATATGGGTCCATTGACTTGAGAATCACAGAGTAGGCATGAAACACTCCATTCTTTGGAAGATGTTCTGTTAATGTTTGCATTGCACAGAGGAATACTTCTCAAACAGCACTCTCATTCAGACATGCATTAAATGCTCTGAGCTAGGCTGTTTCGCTGCAGCCATGTAACAAAAGACATACAGATGAGAACTGGGCCTCGAGCTCAGTATAGTGTGTGTGAGGCCCTGGGTGCAAGTCACTGCACTGAAGAACACATGATAAAACTTGGCTTTATGTGTTCAGTCATTGCAGAGGAAAACTCTTCCACTGCTGGTGGGAATGCAAGTTGGTACAACCACTCTGGAAATCAGTCTAGCAGTTCCTCAGAAAACTGGGCATGACACTTCTGGAGGACCCTACTATATCACTCCTGGGCATATACCCAGAGGATTCTCCAGCATGTAATAGGACACATGCTCCACTATGTTCATAGCAGCTTTATTTATAATAGCCAGAAGCTGGAAAGAACCCAGATGTCCCTCAATGGAGAAATGAATACAGAAAATGTGGTATATTTACACAATGGAATACTACTCAGCAATTAAAAAAAATGAATTCATGAAATTATATTTTTAATTGATATATTCTTTATTTACATTTCAAATGATTTCCCCCTTCCTGGCTCCCCACTCCCTGAAAGTCCCATAAGCCCTCTTCCCTCCCCCTATACCCCTTCCCACTTCCCTGTTCTGATATTACCCTACACTGCTGCACTGAGCCTTTCCAGAACCAGGGGCCACTCCTTCCTTCTTCTTGGACATCATTTGATATGTGGATTATGTCTTGGATATTCCAGGTTTCTAGGCTAATATCTGCTTCTCAGTGAATGCATAGCTTGAGTGATCTTTTGAGACTGGGTTATCTCACTTAGGATGATGTTCTCCAGCTCCATCCATTTGTCTAAGACTTTCATGAATTCTCCATTGTGTATATATACCACATTTTTTGTATCCATTCCTCCATTGAGGGACATCCCAGGTTCTTTCCAGCTTCTGACTATTATAAATAGGACTGCTATGAACATAGTGGAACATGCATCCTTATTACATGCTGGGGATTCCTCTGGGTATATGCCCAGGAGTGGTATAACAGGGCCCTCCGGAAGTGTCGTGTCCAGTTTTCTGAGGAACCACCAGACTGATTTCCAGAGTGGTTGTACCAGTTTGCAACCCCACCAGCAGTAGAGTGTTCTTCTTTCTCCATATCCTTGCCAACACCTGCTGTCTCCTGAGTTTTTAATCTTAGCCATTCTGACTGGTGTGAGGTGAAATCTCAGGGATGTTTTGATTTGCATTTCCCTAATGACTAATAATGTTGAACATTTTTTTAAGGTGCTTAACTCAGTAGCCTTCCTATACTCAAAGGATAAGCATGTTGAGAAAGAAATTAGGGAAATGACACTCTTCACAATAGCCACAAACAATATAAAGTATCTTGGTGTGACTCTAACCAAACAATTGAAAGCTTTATATGACAAGCACTTCAGGTCTCTGAAGAAGGAAATGGAAGACCTCGGAAAATGGAAAAATTGTTTAAGCTTGTGGATTGGCAGGATTAATATAGTTAAAATGGTCATCTTGCCAGAGCAATATACAGGTTCAATGCAATCTCCATCAAAATTCCAACTCAGTTCTTCACAGAGTTAGAAAGAGCAATTCTCAAATTCATCTGAAATAACAAAAAACCCAAGATAGCTAAAACTATTCTCAACAGCAAAAGAATTTCTGGGGGAATAAGTATCCCAGACCTCAAGCAATACTACAGAGCAATAGTGTTAAAAACTGCATGGTATCGGTACAGTGACAGGCAGGCAGATCAATGGAATAGGATTGAAGATCCAGGAATGAACCCACACACCTGTGGTCACTTGATATTTAACAAAGGAGCTAAAAACATCCAGTAAAACAAAGACAGACTTTTCAACAAATGGTGCTGGTTCAATTGGAGGTCAGCATGCAGAAAAATGAGAATTGATCCATTCTTATCTCCTTGTACTAAGCTCAACTCCAAGTGGATCAAGCACCTCCACATAAAGCCAGACACACTGAAACTAATAGAAAAGAAACTGGGAAGACCCTTGATGACATGGGCACAGGGTAAAAGTTCCTGAACAGAACACCAATAGCTTATGCTCTAAGATCAAGAATTGACAAATGGGACCTCATAAAATTACAAAGATTTTGTAAGGATAAATCAGCATCCAACAAATTGGGAAAAGATCTTCACCAACCCTACATCTGACAGAGGGCTAATATCCAATATATACAAAGAACTCAAGAAGGTAGACCCCAGAAAACCAAATAACCCTATTAAAAAACAGGGTACAGAGCTAAACAAAACATTTTCACCTGAATTCATGAAATTCTTAGGCAAATGGTTGGAACTGGAAAATATCATCCTAAGTGAGGTAACTCATTCACAAAAGAACATACATGGAAAGCAGTCACTGATAAGTCGATATTAGCCCAGAAGCTCTGAATACCCAAGACACAACTCACATATCAAATCATTCCCAAGAAGAAGGAAGGATAGGGCCCTGGTCCTGGAAAGGCTTGATGCAGCATTGTAGGGAATTGCCAGGACAGAGAAGTGGGAAGAGGTTGATTGGGGAATGGGCGAAGGGAAGAGGGTTTATGGGACTTATGGGGAGGGGGAAACCGGGAAAGGGAAAATCATTTGAAATGTAAACAAAGAATATAGAAAATAATAAAAAATGTAATAATAAAAAATGGAATTTAATTTATTCATGTGGGTAATATATCTGATGTAAACATGACTTCTGACCCACATCAACTATCATCAACTATTCAGAAAAATATTTCTGACATCTTTACTTACCTCTTGAACATCTTTGTGTAAAATCCTGTTGCCCTGGGCTTTATGCTTAGCTATGCTTATGTCTCCATTCAATTCAGTTCTAGAACCAGCCTTCATGACTTCTATTTTCAGGCATACCTATCCACTCATCTCAATCTTTCTTACTCCAGCTAACCCTGTAACAGGTGGTACATCCCCTTAGGTGTCTTGCCTACTTTTATTGTTCTGAAAATACTCTCAGTATTTTTAATGTATTGATTTTTAGTCCTCTGTCATGAGCCTGACAATCATTTTTCACATGTCTTGTTCTTCCTATGATGTTGAACAAAAATCTAAGTTCACATAAAATCAGTGTTTGACCAAATAACATTGGAATACCTTGCTTCATTCTCACCAAAGGTGTTCAGTAATATAGTATTCAGATCTCCTGAAAGATAGTGCTAAAAGCTATACAGTAGTGTGGACTCGGTTCACTAAACTGTGCAAGTAATGATAATTTTGTGATACTTTTGTTTATGCAGGTAGTTTACCAAAATAAAAATAAAAAATATATTTCAAAGCAGATTATTACGTTCAGTGGCTCAGTCAATAAGGGCCTAGGATATGGTGCCTAGGAATTAGTATTTTCATAATTTCTCCCCAAGTATGACTTTTGAAATACTATCATATTAGACAATCAATAAATACCAGCTGTGTGCTTATATGATGGACTAATGTATCTTGATTATACAATGTTGACTCATAAAGCCAAGGGGCTTAGAAGACTAAGTAAAGGCTTAAGTGGGGGGTGGGGAGAGTGATGCCTCTACTATCTTGAAATGTTAAGCATTTATAAATATTTTTAATATTATAATAACCTTTTATAAATAAAACCTTTTCTCTATATATTATCTAGTTCATAAAGAGTTTATGAAGAATCCTGGAAGAGGTATAAAGCCCTATAAAATAAAATCGCAACATAAATTATCAACAACATGACCAGAGGTAGCTGACATGCCTCCCTGTGATGTAGGCCAAGTTCATCAACCTTCAAACATCCAAGGGAAATGTTCACGATAGGAGCAAAGCCATTCTAAAGCTCTCTCATCACTCAAATAGCTATCATGAGTGCCACATGAGCGGTGGTTTGTGGAATGGAATGATAATAAGCAGAGCTTGGCTACATTGAGTGATTCAAGGTTTTCTGAATAGCTTGATAGAGATTGACTACCATATCAAACCTAGCATCTATTTTAGGTGATTGAAAACCCTGAAATGGTGCTGAGACCATATTATTCTCCATCAAGCGTGTAGTCAGACAGGATTCCATATGCTTAACCTTCTGCTAGGCTTAACCACTTCTAACTGCTAGGGAGACCCATTTGTCTGTCCATGTGTGCTGTGAGAAATAGTCTCAAACTGAACCTAAGGGTCCTGACAGCTCAGAGCTCCAAACGGAAATTTTGAAAGGTAACAAGGGAAAATATTCTAAATCTCTGGGAAGGTTTACCACTGAGAACAAAGCTGTAGGCAGCATAGAATATACTGTTCAGAAATTCACTATGACAAGAATATACAGAGCATGCATATTGGCACAATTGCTTATGGTGCATGATGAGATCTCTAGGAATCAAAGACACACTGCAGACATCTGAACTGAGTAACAGGTGCTTATGGCCAGGTAGAAAATAATAAGCTTGTATAGAAAAACTAAAAAATATTAGTAGTTGAAAACTGGAATCTGGGGAAAGGGAAATCTTCCACTCAAGAGTTTTTTATTCAGTTTTGCATCCCAAAAAATTTTGGGGTAGCTGTTGCATAGCCAAGTATGTAATGCTGGCACTACTATAGTGTATACCTCAAAATCACTAAGATGGTAAACGTGTAGCTGGGAAACAAGAACAAGAACAACAATAAAAGTAATCCTGTATCGATTCACTTTGGGTTAAGGCTCAGGATATGCATCATTCTATGGACTTTCTCTACAATAATATTCCAAAGAAAAGACAACTTCACAATACTGCTCCAAACAAATATATAAGATCACTGACACCAACAATATGCACACACAAAATCTAAATTCATGTACATTTATAGATATATTGAGCATCCACAAAAAGGAGCATACAGTGATATCATGTGTGTAATGTTTAATGGGTAATTGTCCTACCTAGGAAGTATTTATTTATATTATGATAATATTTTAAGTCTTTGTTAACTGTGTGGGGGCTGAAATTATTGAGCAAGCAGTTTAAGCTCGTATGTTCAAAAGGCCACTCTAATTAAGCACCACATTCCCACTTGAAAATGGCATCTGAGTTGAAAAATATGCGTGGCTCTTTGATATGTTCATACAGTAAATGAAAATAATGTGGAAGCTGAGGATATAGGAATGATTTGAGTTGACCTATGCTTTATATTAGATCTACCTCACCATCTGCAAAATTCAAATACTTTGACTTAGGAGCCTGAACATGTCAATAAATTTCTTAGGAATAAATAATAAAGAAAAATTACTCAGTTCTTCAAAGAAATGCTTTTATTCTACTGGAAGGGACTGAGACTCAGAGCAGTTGAAAACCACAATCAAGTCTTCGAGCCAGAGGCAGGAGATGCCAACCTGAAGGCTTGAGCTACCTGACTTCCAAGCCTGCCCTTCCACCTCACAGCCCTGAACATGGGCATGTCAACTTGGAATCGCGCATAGTGAATTAGAAGCAGTGAATTTAAAGTAATATTTAATATTCTTTAATTATATCTATAAACACCTATGCATTGAAAATGGAAAGTGGATATTAAACAGCAGGGCAATTGTAGAAATAACAACCTTACAGAGATGCCTTTGTCATCTTTGCCAACCTTAGGAGAGTCCTTTCCAGTTTGACCATATTAATTTACTGTTGCTTTAAAGTCAATAGTCACAAAATATTTTTAAACAGGCACTATTTCTGGTTGAAAATAAGTAAAAAATAAACACTATATGGTAATGGTGAACACAATTAATCCCAGCCTCCAGGAAGCAGAAGCAGGAGGATCTCTGACTTCGAGGCTACCCTGGTCTACAGAGTGAGTTCCAGGAAAGCCAAGGCTACAAGGAAAAACACTGTCTCAAAAATTGGATGAATGGATAGATGGATGGATGCATGAATGCATGGATGGATGGGTGGATGGATGGATGGATGGATGGATGGATGGGTGGGTGGATGGATGGATGGATGGATGGATATGTACATATATACATGCATACATACATACACACACTACAACACATACATTTTCTGACAAATGACAGCAAAATGCACCCTCCTGTAACGTCTGCCATAAGTGAGCTATTACAGTTCATAATCTTGTTGTTTCCAGACTAAGATGGGGCTCAGGTGGGAGAATTATCCCTTTTAACATGATCTCA